>NC_091996.1:21060829-21280829 GCF_044704955.1 Pristiophorus japonicus
GTTTCAGTTTAAGGATAACAAATAGATTCATTCTGCATTCACTGTTACACTTGTGTTAGGATGATGCTAACAATGAGCATCTTCCTTGCACTGCCAAGCTTGTATTCTGCATGCCTCCTCAGTGAAGCAGTGTCCTGGACTATCTTGCAGCTCTGGAAATCTGACTTTCTGAGTTCAGTTCAGAAACATGTCAGAAAATCATGTTGTTCAAGTAAAATGTGTTTGTCACTCTCAGCCTGCCTTCAAATGGATGCAAGTTTATTGCATGCAACTGACTTGACTGACATTTGGATTTCAAACCTTTGAATGTCCTAGAACATAAGAATTAGGAACAGGAGTAGGCCATCTAGCCCCTCGAGCCTGCTCCGCCATTCAACAACATCATGGCTGATCTGGCCGTGGACTCAGCTCCACTTACCCGCCCGCTCCCCGTAACCCATAATTCCCTTATTGCTTAAAAATCTATCTATCTGTGATTTGAATATATTCAATGAGCTAGCCTCAACTGCTTCCTTGGGCAGAGAATTCCACAGATTCACAACCCTCTGGGAGAAGAAACTCCTTCTCAACTCGGTTTTAAATTGGCTCCCCCGTATTTTGAGGCTGTGCCCCCTAGTTCTAGTCTCCCCGACCAGTGGAAACAACCTCTCTGCCTCTATCTTGTCTAGCCCTTTCATTATTTTAAATGTTTCTATAAGATCACCCCATATCCTTCTGAACTCCAACGAGTAAAGACCCAGTCTACTCAATCTATCATCATAAGGTAACCCCCTCATCTCCGGAATCAGCCTAGTGAATCGTCTCTGTACCCACTCCAAAGCTAGTATATCCTTCCTTAAGTAAGGTGACCAAAACTGCACGCAGTACTCCAGGTGCGGCCTCACCAATACCCTATAAAGTTACAGCAGGACCTCCCTGCTTTTGTACTCCATCCCTCTCGCAATGAAGGCCAACATTCCATTCGCCTTCCTGATTACCTGCTGCACCTGCAAACTAACTTTTTGGGATTCATGCACAAGGACCCCCAGGTCCCTCTGCACCGCAGCATGTTGTAATTTCTCCCCATTCAAATAATATTCCCTTTTACTGTTTTTTTTTCCAAGGTGGATGACCTCACACTTTCCGACATTCTATTCCATCTGCCAAACCTTAGCCCATTCGCTTAACCTATCTAAATCTCTTTGCAGCCTCTCTGTGTCCTCTACACAACCCACTTTCCCACTAATCTTTGTGTCATCTGCAAATTTTGTTACACTACACTCTGTCCCCTCTTCCAGGTCATCTATGTATATTGTAAACAGTTGTGGTCCCAGCACTGATCCCTGTGGCACACCACTAACCACTGATTTCCAACCGGAAAAGGACCCATTTATCCCAACTCTCTGCTTTCTGTTCGCCAGCCAATTCTCTATCCATGCTAATACATTTCCTCTGACTCCGCATACCTCTATCTTCTGCAGTAACCTTTTGTGTGGCACCTTATCGAATGCCTTTTGGAAATCTAAATACACCACATCCATCGGTACACCTCTATCCACCATGCTCATTATATCCTCAAAGAATTCCAGTAAATTAGTTAAACATGATTTCCCCTTCATGAATCCATGCTGCGTCTGCGTCTGCTTGATTGCACTATTCCTATCCAGATGTCCCGCTATTTCTTCCTTAATGATAGCTTCAAGCATTTTCCCCACTACAGATGTTAAACTATAGTTACCTATAGGCCTATAGTTACCTGCCTTTTGTCTGCCCCCTTTTTTAAACAGAGGCGTTATATTAGCCGCTTTCCAATCCGCTGGTACCTCCCCAGAGTCCAGAGAATTTTGGTAGAATATAACGAATGCATCTGCTATAACTTCCGCCATCTCTTTTAATACCTTGGGATGCATTTCATCAGGACCAGGGGACTTGTCTACCTTGAGTCCCATTAGCCTGTCCAGCACTACCCCCCTAGTGATAGTGATTATCTCAAGGTCCTCCCTTCCCACATTCCCGTGACCAGCAATTTTTGGCATGGTTTTTGCGTCTTCCACTGTGAAGACTGAAGCAAAATAATTGTTTAAGGTCTCAGCCATTTCCACATTTCCCATTAAATCCCCCTTCTCATCTTCTAAGGGACCAACATTTACTTTAGTCACTCTTGTCCTGTTTTGACAATGTGAGTGATTTAGGACATAACCAAGATTACTTTTATTGGATTTCATGTCAAGTTGCAGTGCGTTGGTAATGTAACAGCACCCACCCTGATATAGTAGCTATCTAAAGCCACAATTTCAAAATGCTTAATACTCAAAGTGAGGATAATGGAGCATAAGTGTCATTTTATATCATTTAATAACAAATTAATGAACTTTTTTTGCAGCTTGACGAGTCTGAAGGCAAAGGTTTCAAAAAGAAGAACAACTGCTTTTTCAGAGCAGTTGGGTGTAGGTTTAAGGTAAACACATACTTGAAGTATTTCAGTGGAATTTTACGGAAATGCCAATTTTCAAAATCCCATTTCAGGGGGGCGACACCAAAACTGCTGTTCGTGCTGCTTGCACACAAGCACGTGTTTCGGCCTTGAAAATATGCCCATTGAGCTTCTTCCAGCAAGGCTGCCCTGGGGATGAGGGATAAAACTCTTGTTTTTGTGCCTGTACAAAATGTGTTTCGTTACTATGGTCGACTTCAATCGGGGTGAAACTGTAGCATTTCTCGAAACAGGACAGCTGGATAAATCTTGGCACCATGCTCAAAAACATTAGGGTTGGCAGGGATCTGTTTTCTGCAGCAATAGCTTTTTATTGTTTGGCTCTACGTTTTATGAAAGTGCACCTATCAGATTTATCATCTTTTGTGTGTTTGAAATCCTTTTATTTTCTCCCAAGCTGTGGACAGTTTTGTCATGTAGTTCCTATACATTTAACATTTAAACAACAATCTCCTTTTAAATATAGTTGTCCCGAAAAAGTAAACAGGAAGTATGTTTATGACTCATGTATTTATGAACACTGCATTATTGTACCCTGTGACTTTGTGGTTTGCATGTTAGTCAAATCTACAATTAGATTGATTTAATACATTTTATTTCCACACTCCGGAGTAATTGTATCGTATATTTTCTTGCTGAGGATGCTACGTACATTGCACTGTCGGAATGTCTTGTTTTTCACAGTAACTGAAGTTGTTTTTGTAGTTAAAAAAAAATCCCAGCAGAATCTGGATGAAAACAAAGACTTTCTGCCGCACCGTGGGAGGAAAGAATCTGCTGTGTGAATTCAAATAAATACAATGGGGACTGTTCATATTCAAAGCAGAGAGTGCTGAAAAAGTCCAGAACATTTTACTGAGAGGGTGGGGGGTGACCCTATTACTAATAAAAATAAATACAAACACCGAAGGTACTGAGTCCACTTCAGTGTGTGTAGTGACATAATTTGTATGATTGAAATCTCCTTCTAGATTCTGCTCACTTGTCATTTCCAGAGAGATATATTGGGGAAATTAACATGCATGTGGGAAATCCAAAAAAGAATGATACCAAGACCTTATCCTTGAGAAAGTTATCCCCTACAATCCAAAAGAATGATCATTTTGCACAACATGCACAGCATTGTGCTATTATTTATCCATGTATATATAATGCTGCCAGACTCTAGGTTAGCCTCCCTCACTGCTCTCATCTACCCACCCAGACCTACCCTCTTAATCCAGCACTCCCAGATCCCACCTTGCTACCTATCCAGCCTTGCCACCTACCCGTCTTCCCCTTGATGTCCTGTACCTGTAATTGCAATAATATTATCTTCCTGCACCATAAGAACATAAGAATTAGGAACAGGAGTAGGCCATCTAGCCCCTCGAGCCTGCTCCGCCATTCAATAAGATCATGGCTGATCTGGTCGTGGACTCAGCTCCACTTACCCGCCCTCTCCCCGTAACCCTTAATTCCCTTATTGCTTAAAAATCTATCTATCTTTGACTTGAAAACATTCAATGAGCCAGCCTCAACTGCTTCCTTGGGCAGAGAATTCCACAGATTCACAACCCTCTGGGAGAAGAAATTCTTTCTCAACTCGGTTTTAAATTGGCTCCCCCGTATTTTGAGGCTGTGCCCCCTAGTTCTAGTCTCCCCGACCAGTGGAAACAACCTCTCTGCCTCTATCTTGTCTAGCCCTTTCATTATTTTAAATGTTTCTATAAGATCACCCCTCATCCTTCTGAACTCCAAGGAGTAAAGACCCAGTCTACTCAATCTATCATCATAAGGTAACCCCCTCATTTCTCGAATCAGCCTAGTGAATCGTCTCTGTACCCCTTCCAAAGCTAGTATATCCTTCCTTAAGTAAGGTGACCAAAACTGCACGCAGTACTCCAGGTGCGGCCTTACCAATACCTTATACAGTTGCAGCAACACCTCCCTGCTTTTGTACTCAATCCCTTTCGCAATGAAGGCCAACATTCCATTTGCCTTCCTGATTACCTGCTGCACCTGCAAACTAACCTTTTGGGATTCATGCACAAGGACCCCCAGGTCCCTCTGCACCACAGCATGTTGTAATTTCTCCCCATTCAAATAATATTCCCTTTTACTGTTTTTTTTCCCAAGGTGGATGACCTCACACTTTCCGACATTGTATTCCATCTGCCATTCGCTTAACCTATCCAAATCTCCTTGCAGCCTCTCTGAGTCCTCTACACAACCCGCTTTCCCACTAATCTTAGTGTCATCTGCAAATTTTGTTGCACTACACTCTGTCCCCTCCTCTAGGTCATCTATGTATATTGTAAACAGTTGTGGTCCCAGCACCGATCCCTGTGGCACACCACTAACCACTGATTTCCAACTGGAAAAGGACCCATTTATCCCGACTCTCTGCTTTCTGTTCGCCAGCCAATTCTCTATCTATGCTAATACATTTCCTCTGACTCCGTGTACCTTTATCTTCTGCAGTAACCTTTTGTGTGGCACCTTATCGAATGCCTTTTGGAAATCTAAATACACCACATCCATCGGTACATCTCTATCCACCATGCTCATTATATCCTCAAAGAATTCCAGTAAGTTAGTTAAACATGATTTCCCTTTCATGAATCCATGCTGCGTCTGCTTGATTGCACTATTCCTATCCAGATGTCCCGCTATTTCTTCCTTAATGATAGTTTCAAGCATTTTCCCCACTACAGATGTTAAACTAACCGGCCTATAGTTACCTGCCTTTTGCCTGCCCCCTTTTTTAAACAGAGGCGTTACATTAGCTGCTCTCCAATCCGCTGGTACCTCCCCAGAGTCCAGAGAATTTTGGTAGATTATAACAAATGCATCTGCTATAACTTCCGCCATCTCTTTTAATACCCTGGGATGCATTTCATCAGGACCAGGGGACTTGTCTACCTTCAGTCCCATTAGTCTGTCCAGCACTACCTCCCTAGTGATAGTGATCATCTCAAGGTCCTCCCTTCCCACATTCCTATGAGCAGCAATTTTTGGCATGGTTTTTGTGTCTTCCACTGTGAAGACGGAAGCAAAATAATTGTTTAAGGTCTCAGCCATTTCCACATTTCCCATTATTAAACCACTACCTGCTCTATGTGCAGTATCAATGGTAGGAGTGGGACATTGGAGGGAAAACTGAGGACAGCTGGAGACATACCAGTGGGTGGAATAGGGAGTTTGGCAGTGCTGGATTGTGACTGGACACTGGGTGTTTACATGAAACTATGGAGGGGTGGGCGGGGGGGGGGGGGGAAAGCATTAATTCTCTGCCCTGCACCCACCTCCCAACCGGCCTTGGAGCCTGACTCCACATGCTACTAGCCTCAGAGAACCCCCCTCCACCACCCCCCCCAGATCCCAGGCCGCCTCTTTTACTGCGGCCACTCCCCAGAATGCTCCTCAGTAGCTGTACTCACAGACCCCCAATCCTTCCCCTGCCCTCTTCTTTCACACACGGCAGGATCCAAGTGTTGCCCAACATTACAATTTACCACACCAATTCTGCCAGACCCCAGAGCCTTCTCTCTGATCAACTCAAACTCAGGAGCCCCTCTGCCATGCTACCAATGTAGGACTCCCATTCCAGTACTACCATACTCCAACACCACTCACTCTATTATTGCCAAATCCCATGACCTTCCACTTCCGGCTAAGCCTGAGCAGCCTTCCCCAAATGCTACAAAGGCGCAAGAGCCCTCCTTGACAATTGCCATAAGCCTGTGTTACAACATAAAACTTTGTGTTCCAGGGAGGGAGATCAAAGATTCAGGAACACGAGGCTGGATCTGTTCGACAGCATCTTAATCTTTTGATGGATGAAGTCATGAAGTTGAATCAGAAAGCAATTCCTGCCAACCTGCCACCAGATTTGTCAAGAACTTTAATGCAATTAGAGGCAGAAACTGGCAAGGTGCAGTTGAGGGGCACAGCCTTTCAGAACGATCACCAAGTAATTGAAGTCTGCAGAGAATTGCAAGAATTCTGCAAGATCATGGAAGCAGTAAAACAGTGTGTCGCAACCGTTGAGACTAAACTGACTGCCTTTGACAACAGGCTGACTGCAGTGCCAAGGGAGATTAACAAATGCTCAAGGATTGTAACGACTTTGAATAGGCAGATTGAGCTCAATAACCAACAGTGTACTGATGTAGAAGATAAGGTTAGTTAAAATGTTAATCCATTTAATTCCTTCATTTCAGTGGGATTTTATTTTTTAGGAGAAGCCATATGCGACTGCTGAAATGAACAACCATTGACTTTGGTTACACATTTCTTTGGGTATTTGCTCTGCACCATTTTATTATAGTGTGGCCATTTATTTTCCTTTGATATTAATTTACTATTTTCAAATCAAAATATGGCAGTGCAGGTGCTTTAAGTCCTTCACACTTCCATCAATTCAATTTTAGAATATTCCACGATGCAGCAAATAAATAATTTTAGCATAATTGTTTCCCCTCTCTTTTTGTCTCTTCTTGCCCCCACGCAGCTGGATCCATATTAACCTTGGGCGAGAGGACAAAGGGCACTGTAATTGACAAAGGGACATGCTTTGGAAGCTTGAGCCCCTTCCTGGTCAGTTTGCCTTTGCTTCTCCAAATGGTCCAGCCAAGAATAAATTGCTCTCTGATGGAAAGCTTGGATGTGAATTAAAGGTGGGGGAGAGGTTTTAACACTAGCTAGTAATTTATCTTGCTGTGATAGTAAAATCCATCTTCCATTCTTTGGAAAGTTGTTCTCCCTCCTGCTGCTGGAAGTTCTATTAGAGTAAGTAGCGATACTGGGAAAAGACCAAGAATTTTACATCTCATTTTTTTTTTAGCAAGTCTGTGTGGGATTTCCCTGGTAACTGTTGTTCATATTATGTCCCAGATGCACTGGTAGTAATCCAATGATATCAATGCAGTTAAAGCTGGCAATTGCATAATTGCTAGTAAGTCTGGGTGCTGATACAATCATATTTTACAATATCGCAAGGTAATTACAGATGAGGAACGTGATTCAGCCCATCTTAAATTTTCCCTATTTCAGCTAATTGTTGCTTTTAAAGATTGCAGGGTTTTCACCACTACTCTTCCTGGATGTTGATTCCATATGTTGCTCAAGAAGATGTTCCAGACAGCAGTCCTGAATTTGCCTTTGTTTTAATTTGAGGCTATATCCCTATGTCCTACTCATCATTTAATTTAAAGTAATACTCTAGATCTGGCCTCGTTTTTATTTCTTCCTGCCATTTTTCTAGCCTCACACTGGCTCCAAAGCTTCAGGGGGCACACTGGCTAAAGATTTAACAGCCCCCTAAAATTGTCCTGATTTACAGCATCCTGAAGAGCAAATCACCATGGCTTTATAAAAGACAAGGCGATATGGAAAGAGCAGGGCAGTAGGATAAGTTTACAGGGCAATACGGAAAGAGCAGGGCAGTAGGATAACTTTACAGGGCAATATGGGAAGAACGGGGCAGTCGGATTAATTTTGGATTGCTTTCGCAAAGAGGCAACACCGGCACAATGGGCCAAATGGTCTCCTTCTACAGTTCTAACCAGTACTGCTGAGAAAATGGGAACAAATCACAATTTGACAGTCTTTAATTGTTAGTAATATTTTAGTAACTTTTATTTAATGTACTCACCTGTTCCATATTACAATAACACAAAATAATAAACTGGTCTGATTCGCTAAACATTTTCTTTAACGGTGATTTTCTTTTGATATTATGGCTCCCAACAGCTAACAAACATCGAGTATAGACTACATCGAGCAGAACAGGTTATACAAGATACTGCAGCGCAAATGATGGCACTGGAAACAATGACACAAACTGGCATATTTATCTGGAAAATTCAACAAATTAAAAAAAGGTTGCAAGAAGCCATTGATGGAACAAAGCCTTACTTGGATTCCAGTGGTATGACTATAATATCACTATCTGTAGCATATGTGACAATTCCTAGTTTGTACTAATAGTTTTTCTTTTACTTTTCTGCATTCTTTTTCAGCGACTTTACTCTTCCACAAGCACTGGACATCCTCTGGTACCTTACTGAAATAGCCATCATTCATAAGTCAACCTGCATAGGCCAGTTGATCATGGAGTAGTATCATAGCTGAGTTTGTGCCTATCCTCATCCAATGTTTACACACACATATTTGAAGGAGAGGAAGATACAGGACTATGGAGAGAGAGAGAGCAGGGCAGTTAGATTTGTTTTGGATTGTTGTAGCAAAGTGCCAGCATGGACACAACGGACCCAATGGTCTCCTTCTGTGCTATAAATTTCTATGGTTCTTCTATGTGTATTTCCAGCAGGACTCACTGGACAGTAATCGGGAGTGACAGTCCTCTCCCGAATGCAGGATACTTTGTTCTGTTAGCTTCAAACAAAGATCTGTCCCAGAACCAATAATAAGATTTTCTTTCTTAAATCAATGATTTTTTTAAGGTTTTTTGAGTGGGGATGCTCTGCAAATATCAATATTCTCTCAAGGACACCATGTCCTAATTGCCAAAAGAAAATGTTAACTATCCAAAAGGATAACACTGCATGAAATGACTTTTTTTTGTATATATATTATTAGCAGATGTCCTGCGGCATTTCTCACTAAGAATCAGAGTATATGCTATATAGGGATATTGTATCTTGTAATGCATAATGTATTACTATCAGGTCTACTTGTTGACTGAGTGAAATTGTCTTTCCTTATGTAGATTTTTACTTGTGTATCAGAGCATATGCTATCTAGGAGTATTATCATGTTATACCCAACGTATTAGTATCAGGTCTACTTATTGACTGAGTAAAATTGTCTTTCCTTATGTAGATTTTTGCTAGTGTTTTGGAGATCAAATTCCTTGTTTTGATTTTTCTGTGAAAATGGTAAATCGGTGGACTTGAATATTATTGTCTTTCTTTACATATGAACCAAATTTTGATTGCTTACCTTTTGGAAATGAATGATAGGAAGACTGTAGGAAAGATATAGCAGGTTGGAGATACTTGCCTGCTGTTTAGGAGCCTGGAGGAATGTGGCAGGCTGAATGCTCTCGTTAGTCTTCTGTTCATTTCCATCTGTTATACATTTCATGCATCTAATAGCTCTGAGAAAGAGCTGGACTTTGGTTAGCATTGGAGGAGGCTGGGGTTTGCAGATTGTCTGATCCACAATGGAGCTCTGGGGTTTGCTAGGACTTTGGTGAATGTGCTAAGGTTTCACAGTGCAGCTGTCAGACCTGAGATCTGCTCCAGTGCCATTTCTTCTCCTATCTTGGTGTCCCCTCCAAATTCCTAACAGCAGCACTAAGGAGAATGGTGCTGAGGGTTGGTTGTGAGTTAGTAGTGTCCTGACGTTTTGAGTCACAGAAAGATGTGTCATAATTAGATGTAAAACAAACCTGAAGTGTTCATAAAAACACCCAAAAATCAAAGGGAAAAATGGCAGGTAGACTTGTCATAGCATCACCAAGTGGCCAGAGCCCACAACTGCAGTGTGATCGCAAATGTTGACATAATATTTGTCATTATAAAATGTTGGCATGTATATAGGTTTTTGCTATTGCGAATACTGACATAACAAGCGTGACTCAAAAATCATGATCGAAAGTAAGATTAAAGTGAACAGGAAATGTGCACCAAATGCAAAACTTTGCCATATATTAAATATATATAGCAACAGAAATAAATGCTAGAAAGACAAATGCGGGAAACCTAACATCTGATGGATAGTACATTTGATGACCTCGTAGACCATCTGAGATATTCCCATGGATCCCACAGATTCCAAAGACCCAGTTTAAAATGTTTCGGTCCTCATTAGATTATTGCGAACAATGTTAACAATAAATGATTGAATTGAAGCAATTCTGGTAGCTGGGAGAACAAGCATTATTGCATGATAAAACAGTTTCTATAATTAAGCAGTACCATACAAGTTCCCAAAGATAGTTCACACCATTGTATTTCTATAATGTTCGTCCATTCTTGTATGCTTGGTATTGCTTAAATAGCCTGTTTAAAATCTGCACAATTGATATGTTTTTCACAATCTAAACCATCAATTTAGAGATGCAGACTTTTTATTGTTCTGCTTACAGAGCATGGTTCCATCAAAATGTAACCTGTTTCTGGTCTGTTCTTTAACTGAACTGAGACCATTGAAAAACTACTGGAACTGGGTATTGTAGCCAACAGGTTTAAAGTCTCATTCAAAAAAAAAATGGGATGGGATATTTTAAGTTACTGACATGATTATACCCCATGTATGTTTTCTAAAAAGGTATAAATCCTATATTATTCATTGTCTCACCTTGGTTTTCGCAGACTGCATATATATGGCCAAGGTGATGGTGAACACCCTTTTCCCAGCTCCCTAGCAATTTTGCTCTGAACCCAATCAGTAGGAGCAGTCCTACAGTAACCCAAAGATAACTCTCCCTCAGTCCTACCACAACATGACCACTGTAATTTGGTGCCCAAATGTGCTGCACCACTCACTCCAGTGAAGAAATTGAGGGGGCAAAATTGCCCTGCGCCCCGATTGGGGCCGGTAACCTTCTGGGGCCGGGATATTCCGCACCTAGCGCGGAATTGCCCTTACTGCCCTGAAAGGAATCGGAGCACAGTCTTGCGCACTCCTCTTCCTTTGGGGTTGGTAACTGGGGCGCTGAAGGAAGCACCACACAGATAAGAACATAAAAACATAAGAAATAGGAACAGGAGTAGGCCATACGGCCCCTCGAGCCTGCTCCGCCATTCAATACAATCATGGCTGATCCGATCATGGACTCAGGTCCACTTCCCCGCCCGTTCCCTATAACCCTTTATCCCCTTATCGGTTAAGACTTAAATTTATCCACAGCTCTCTGAAGCAGCAAATTCCACAGATTTACAACCCTCTGAGAGAAGAAATTCCTCCTCGTCACAGTTTTAAATGGGCGGCCCCTTATTCTAAGATTATGCCCCCTAGTTCTAGTCTCCCCTATCGGTGGAAACATCCTCTCCGCATCCACCTTGTCAAGTCCCCTCATAATCTTATATGTTTCGATAAGATCACCTCTCAATCTTCTGAACTCCAATGAGTAGAGGCCCAACCTACTCAACCTTTCCTCATAAGTCACCCCCTCATCTCCGGAATCAACCTAGTGAACCTTCACTGAATTGCCTCCAAAGCAAGTATATCCGTGTAGCGTTGATGCGCTTCAACGCCCCTCCCCTTCGATTAAAAGGGTGGGCCGCTGCGCACTCTGCATGGCCTCTAATCGCCTCCACTAGGCCATCAGGGCAGCATGCGACTGGGCCTGCAGCCCGGCACCCAAGACGGAGTGTCGGGCTGTATGATGTCGGCCCGGATCACGCTAGGGCCGCCATCGTTGAGCCGACCCAAGAGTCGGCAGACATAAAAAGATGGCAGCCTGGGACACTGGTGCCCACCCCTGCGAGGAGTGCCCCAAGAGCGGATGTCCGCTATCTTCACAACCCGTGAAGTTGGCTTTGACATCCGCTCGCGCCAGCCTTGCGGCCCATGGGGCAATTTCCCCCGCAAGGCAATAAGGGGTTGGCTCGGGGCGCTTAGTGGTCGCACCTCACGGCGATGATGTCATTACCGGTTGCGTGGTGGCCCAGGAGGCCCCTTTCCTGGACGAAAAGTGTCCTGCACCCCATTAGCGTTAAGGGGGCTATAAAAAGTGGCAATTTCACCCCGAGTTTCCAGAGCTGCTACATCAACGATTTACTTTTTCCAACTCAACTGGTTTAATTCTACTCGGCTAATCTAATTGTGACAGATTGGTTTGCACTTCAGTAATAAACCAGTTAAAAGTAGGTTGCACTTAATGGCTGATTGCATCAGTCTCAATTTCCCTCCTCCACACTAGTAATGCAGATTGCAGCATCCTAAAGGAAGTGCATCCAGCCTCCTGCTGTTCCACCACACCTAAAACTGTGGTTTATCCCCAGCACCCCATATATTCAAAATTTTGGGCTAAATCTTAATTTGTTTGCATCTGCCTGGAGACACTTTTGTTTTATGTTCAGCTGGACAAAACATCAACATTTTGGAAAACTGTCAAGGACAATATCTCCCTGAACAGTGGAAATGTTTGGTTGTTTCCTTCCTGTAAAAGAAAAAGAGAGGATGTGATTGATATTTAGTCAAGGTTGCTGTTAAAATGATTCATCTGGACATTTTTGAATGACTCCAGTTCAAAAAGAATTATTGAAAATCTATGTTGCCAATACTCTGCTTCATCATGTAGTGTGTGCAATACTGTGGTCTCAATTTATAATTGTGTTGATAGCACTTGGGTGCCTCGTTCATGTGCATAATGTAAAAGAGATGTAACTGGTGGAATGAAAATGGATTATTTTTTGTTACATTGAGGATATGTTTGAGTGCTGCCCATCAGAATTTGGAATGGAATAATTGGTTGTGAATGATAAACGATATCCAAACACATGGGAATGTTGCTGTTTCCTCTCAGCAACCTTGTGTGGCCCACTGTTCACAACATTTAGCAAACCTTTTAGAATGAAACTGTATTCATCACAGGTTAGCACCTTGATGACCAAGTGATGTGCCTCTTGAGTCTCCATAAGGAACAAACTCATCTGCATTATAGATGTATTGATCAGAAACTTCATTACCATGCCTCACCACACACAATACATTTTCTCGGAACAATAAATATACTGAAATTGAATACCTGGTCTTTATAGATGGCATTGCAATTTTTTTAATTTACACACCAGCAGATCTCCCATGGCACTGCTTATGGTGACTGGGAGGATATGCTGTTTTATAACAGTCGGGCATTATGCCATGCAGGGCATAACATACTGCTCCCATCGCGCCACTCACACCTCACTTGAGGCTGGGCCTCATCACTTCCACTGATCTGTGGGAAAGCAGATCGCAGATTGTGATGTCAATAGTATGACAACGGGAAGTGTGACAAAAAGCGTGTACTAGTTGCAAGGATATTACTATATTGACTGATTGTGCGCAGAGGAAATCTTCTCCTAATATTATCAGTTTTTTGTGTGCAGAGAAAATTTTCTAATACTATCAGTTGGAAACACTGAGTTAATTATCTTTCACTTTAAAAAAAAATACAGCTCATAGTTTTGTTTTTTTCAAATTAGGCATTATTAACTTCTGAATGAACGTCTGAATATAATTGTATGATTGGATTGTATGAAAAGCTTGAAATATGAGATATTTAAGATTTTCCCCTCAAGGGGCTATTTTATGCAGCAGCTCCATGTCTGGTTTCTGTGAAAATGTGTTTTACATCTACTGCTATGAACATTTAACAAGATGTATAATACCATTACTTTATACCTTCAGATAATTATGCCTTCTTGCTCACTGTTTTCTCTTTTGTCTTGAAAATCTATTTAAAGCAGCATTTATGAATTTGGAGAGTGAGGTCATTCCCATTTGCTACAGGTGTGGTAGATATTGTAAATGGTTCCATCCAACGACGTGATCTGTGCTCTGTATGAAAGTATGGTGATAATATGATGAAAAATCTGAATTGATTTTTTGTTCTCCATTACATTCACAGAATTTTACTTTTGCAAATATGGGTATAAGATATGCCTTCGAATATATCTGGATGGCCATGAAGAGGCCCAGGGAACACATATTTCACTTTATTATATTTTGCTCAAAGGGCAGTACGATGCTTTGACTTCCTGGCCTTTTAAAGAAAACGTAAGGAAACATGGAACCACACAAGCTTCTTCCTGCTTACTACAGGGTGAAATTCCTCCTTATTCTTGAACTTACTTGCCTTGTTGCTAAAATTAGCAGGAGGAATTTCACTCCCTATTTGTTTTAAATATTACTTTGAATGGCATTATGTGAAAATAAAAATTCGATGGTTCCGCGGCCATTTTTCAGGAGCAAAGCAGGCACTTAAGCATCCAATATGGTGGGCAGTGTATGTGCGCGCATTACGTGCTGTCAGCCATAATGGTAAAGTCGGAAAAATACGTGTCCAGTGCCCATGCCTGAAACAGGCGTGAGACCCTTTGCATATGCCATGCAAGCTTTGAAAGTTTATTACTGGAAAGGGCCCTGGGAGCAAAGGGGTTCTTTCCACCCCTTTAGCTGGGACATGGGGACAGCACTTAACCATTGGGACACTTTCTCCTGTAAAGTTGTATTCACAATCCAGATGTAGCGTTGGTGCGCAGCAGTGTCATGTTGACATTGGGTGCTGATTCTGAGGTCTTGCAGCCTCCTGCCATTCAGAGATGTCGGCAAGAAATATAGATTTGTACAAAAAAAAGTAAATTCTGGTTCATTTTAGAACATTTTTTTTAACTTCGCAATGGATTTTTAATTTAAAAGGGATTTATAGGAAACATAAATAATGGTTAAGATTATTCATGGTTGACAGACCAACCTGATCATCCCTTCCTCAAAAGCTACTAAAACAGTCATTAACAGGAACTGAGAACCAACAACTTGCATTTAAATACTGTAGTGTTATTAATGTAGAAAAAGATCCCAAGGTAAACTTCACAGGGGAGAAAGCTATTTCTTGGAAGATTGAACACACAGCTAACTCCTACTGCTTATTTCTGACAGTTTCAGATTTTCAGCATTTTATCCCATGTTTGGCTTTAGACCCCTCCCGCTCCCAAATCCTCCCCTCCAATCAGAGCCATGCTCCTCACAGACACTCTCTCTCACTGATGCACTCTTCACTGCCGTCCCTGGCTACTACCGAACCTCGTTGTTTCACTTTGCAAGTGGACGCTCTGCTGTGCACTCCGAGTTACTCAGGAGTTACCGCCCACACCAGATGTTAGAGGATCCGCCCCAAAAGTGAAGGAACAGTACCAGGTAGTAAACCAACAGTGAGAAGGGCATGAGCAAGCAGCCACGGCAACTCCTTCCCCAGCACCCCCAGCCCACCACATTTACAAGTGCCATCCTACAGAATGTAAAGCCACTTGTGCTCGGCTCCATTACAGCAACACTTAAGAAAGAGAGAACACTTGCAATTATTTTGCACTTTTACCGTAAAGAAAGGAAGAGAGTAAGAGGGATGATGGAAAGCTTGATTGAAGAGATTGGTTTTCAAAAGGGTTTTAAAAATGGAGCAGTTTAGAAAGAAAGTTCCAGAGAGTCTATCCAAGGTGGCAAATGGGGAGAGAGAAAGTTAGACTCAAAAGAAGCGAGCATTTTGGGCAGGGAGGGTGACAAGGCTGGAAGAGATTGCAGAGATAGGGAGAGATGAAGTTAGAGATGAGGATGGGGATTTTAATGCTTTGGGGACAGGGAGCCAGTTAAGGCCAGTGAGGACGGGGTGATGGGCGAGTGGAGTAGGCTCTCTGTGGCACAGTAGTCGAGTCTGGAGGAGGCAAAGGGATTCAAGATACAAGGGCTGAGGTGGGATGGAGGTGGACAGTGTTGCTGAGGTGGGGTAAACCATCGTGGTGATGCATGGGAGTTGGAAAGGATGGATTAGATTTTTGAGTAAGAGATGATGACAGTGGTTTTGAAGGGAAGAGCGACTGTACTCGAGAAAAGAGAGCGAAGGAAGAATCCAGTATGATCTCTTGGGGCAGCAAATCGTCTGTTGTAGCACAAACTCACATTGCAACAGCTAATTTGCCACCCAAGCAGAAAAGCTTTACATATCTGCATACACCAAGTTGTCAGCCAATGGCATATTTTTTGTGACCCACCATTTGCTGGCAAGTATTTACTATACAATAATATTTTAAATGCAGCTATACAAGACTTTCAGCTCAGATTGTGTCTTTCTGCTTTTTTGTCAGGTGAAACTTGCTTTACTAAACCTAAGAGATCGACAGCAGTCCATTCTGAAGATCTGTATTCCAAGTGCCTTGGACCCAGCTTTACAAAGACCTGTAGAAAGTATGAATGCACCACGTGGATTCTCCACGTTTGCGACTTCCTCTGAATTCAACCAGCGCTTCTCCGAGTTTGTGGACAATGATGAAATGTTTGTAGGTGCAGAGGTTGTCCCTGTAAATTGATTATAAAGTTCTATAGTCGAAGCAGGCTTTGATGTTAGGTGACAGTTAGCACTTGGCATTGCACAATTTAGTGATAAACAGGTGAAATATGACATATAAAATATGGTAACATTACCACCTGTTTTTCTGCCACCATAGGAGAATACTAAATTTAATAATCAGGATATATTCACAGAAAAATGAAGAAGACCTTAACAAAGACATGTTTCTTGAAAAAGGATGTATTTCAGGAAAAAAACGGAGAAAGGTATTTCATAATATTGTATTATCAGTACAATGCACTCTCTTTTAAAAGTTTCTTGTGGTGCAGGAGGAGCACTCCTGGTCCTCCTGAACTCACAAGGATAGCTCGGGGCTCCCCTGTTCCAGGCTCCAATTACTCCAAATCTCCCAAGCCCCTTCCTGCTTACATTGCCAGAAATCATTTCAATATGTCCCCGGCAGCAGCCTACCGCCTCCCTCTCTCCCCCCGGGGGTGGGGGAATTCGGCCTTTTGCACATGTAAATGAGGCCGAGGAGTTATAATCTCCCGAGCCTCATGCTCGGGGGTGGTGGGGTGAATTGCCTGATTCAACCCTTGCGCCCTTGATTCACACCTCAAGTTCAAATCAACCACTTCAACATATTACCGAGGATGTGTCGCACTGTTGGAGGCCCAGTCCTTCAAATGAGATGTTAAAACATAGGAGCTGACTGCCTATTAAAATGAGCATTAAAGACCCATGACACTACTTCAAGAAGACCAGGGTGTTTTCCTTGTGTCCTGCCCAACATTGTTCCCTCAAGCAACATCACCATAAAAACATCAGTTGTTCATGCCATTGCTGTTTATAAGATCTCGCTGTGTGAACAATGGCTGCTGCATTTGCATACATAACTACAGTCACTACACTTCAAAGTAATTCACTGTGCATTGCTTTGGGCACGATCGTGGCAGAGGAGCGGCGAGAGATTGTGGCGGAGGTGCGGCGAATGAGGGTTCGGGGCCCATTAGAGCCGAGGGCCCAGGGGCAGCACGGGCCAGCTCACACTATGATTTGTGTGTGCATTAGGTCCATGCAGCAGAGCAGGTCTCCAGTCGTCCTGGTTAATCCTTGCCACTGGATAAACATAGAAACATAGAAAATAGGTGCAGGAGCAGGCCATTCGGTCCTTCGAGCCTGCACTGCCATTCAATATGATCATGGCTGATCATTCAACTTCAGTACCCCACTCCCGCCTTCTCTCCATGCCCCCTGATCCCCTTAGCCGTAAGGGCCACATCTAACCCCCTCTTGAATATATCCAACGAACTGGACTCAACAACTTCCTGTGGTAGAAAATTCCACAGGTTCACCACTCTCCGGGTGAAAAAGTTTCTCCTTATCTCGGTCCTATATGGCTTACCCCTTATCCTTAGACTGTGACCCCTGGTTCTGGACTTGCCCAACATCGGGAACATTCTTCCTGCATCTAACCTGTCCTGTCCCATCATAATTTTATATGTTTCTATGAGATCCCCTCTCATTCTTCTAAATTCCAGTGAGTATAAGCCTAACCGATCCAGTCTTTCTTCATATGTCAGTCCTGCCATCCCGGGAATTAGTCTGATGAACCTTTGCTGCACTCCCTCAACAGCAAGCACGTCCTTCCTCAGATTAGGAGACCAAAATTGCACACAATACTCAAGGTGTGGTCTCACCAAGGCCCTGTACAACTGCAGTAAGACCTCCCTGCTCCTATACTCAAATCCTCTCGCTATGAAGGGCAGCATGCCATTTGCTTTCTTTATTGCCTGCTGTACCTGCATGCCTACCTTCAGCGACTGATGTACCATGACACCCAGGTCTTGTTGCACCTCCCCTTTTACTAATCTGTCACCATTCAGATAATAATCTGCCTTCCTGTTTTTGCCACCAAAGTGGATAACCTCACATTTATCCACATTATACTGCATCTGCCATGCATTTGCCCATTCCCCTAACCTGTCCAAGTCACCCTGCAGCCTCTTAGCATCCTCCTCATAACTCACACTGCCACCCAGCTTAGTGTCATCTGCAAACTTGGAGATATTACATTCAATTCCTTCGTCTAAATCATTAATGTATATTGTAAATAGCTGGGATCCCAGCACTGAACCCTGCGGCACGCCACTAGTCACTGTCTGCCATTCTGAAAAGGACCCGTTTATTCCCACTCCGTGCTTCCTGTCTGCTAACCAGTTCTCTATCCACGTCAATACATTACCCCCAATGCCATATGCCTTAATTTTGTACACTAATCTCTTGTGTGGGACCTTATCAAAAGCCTTTTGAAAGTCCAAATACACCACATCCACTGGTTCTCCCTTGTCCACTCTACTAGTTACGTCCTCAAAAAACTCCAGAAGATTTGTCAAGCATGATTTCCCTTTCATAAATCCATGCAGACTTGGACCGAATGCTTTCCAAATGCGTTGCTATTTCATCTTTAATAATTGATTCCAGCATTTTCCCCACATCCGATGTCAGGCTAACTGGTCTATAATTCCCTGTTTTCTCTCTCCCTCTTTTTTTTAAAAAGTGGGGTTACATTAGCTACCCTCCAATCCATAGGTACTGATCCAGAGTCCATGGAATTTTGGAAAATGACCACCAATGCATCTATTTCTAGGGCCACTTCCTTAAGTACTCTGGGATGCAGACTATCAGGCCCTGGGGATTTATCGGCCTTCAGTCCCATCAGTTTCCCTAACACCATTTCCTGACTAATAAGGATTTCCCTCAGTTCCTCCTTCCCGCCAGACCCTCGGTCTCCTAGTATTTTTGGGAAGTTATTTGTGTCTTCCTTAGTGAAGACAGAACCAAAGTGTTTGTTCAATTGGTCTGCCATTTCCTTGTTCCCCATTATGAATTCACCTGATTCTGACTGCAAGGGACCTACATTAATCTTCACTAATCTTTTTCTCTTCACATATCTATAGAAGCTTTTGCAGTCAGTTTTTATGTTCCCTGCAAGCTTACTCTCATACTCTATTTTCCCCCTCCTAATTAAACCCTTCGTCCTCCTCTGCTGAATTCTAAATTTCTCCCAGTCCTCAGGTTTGCTGCTTTTTCTGGCCAATTTGTATGTCTCTTCCTTGGATTTAACACTTCCGTAATTTCCCTTGTCAGCCACAGTTGAGTCACCTTTCCTTTTTTATTTTTAAGCCGGACAGGGATGTACAATAGTTGTAATTCATCCAAGTGATCTTTAAATTTCTGCCATTGCCTAGCCTTTAAGTATCATTTGCCAGCCTATCCCAGCCAAATCACGTCTCATACTATCGAAGTTTCCTTTCTTTAAGTTCAGGACCCTAGTCTCTGAATTTACTGTGTCGCTCTCCATCTTAATAAAGAATTCTATCATATTATGGTCACTCTTCCCCAAGGGGCCACGCATGACCAGATTGCTAATTAATCCTCTCTCGTTACACAAGACCCAGTCTAGGATGGCCAGCCCTCTAGTTGGTTGCTCGACATATTGGTCTGGAAAACCATCCCTTATACACTCCAGGAAATCCTCCTCCACAGTATTGCTACCAGTTTGGTTAGCCCAATCAATATGTAGGTTAAAGTCACCCATGATAACTGCTGTACTCTTATTGCACGCGTCCCTAATTTCCTGTTTGATGCCATTCCCAACCTCCCTACTACTGTTTGGTGGTTTGTACACAACTCCCACTAACGTTTTCTGCCCTTTGGTGTTTCGCAGCTTTACACATATAGATTCCACATCATCCAAGCTAATGTCCTTCCTTACTATTGTGTTAACCTCTTTAACCATTAACGCTTCCCCACCTCCTTTTCCTTCCTGTCTATCCTTCCTGAATATTGAATACCCCTGGATGTTGAGTTCCCAGCCTTGGTTACCCTGGAGCCATTTCTCCGTAATCCCAATTACATCATATCCGTTAACAGCTATCTGCGCAGTTAATTCGGCCACCTTATTACGAATGCACCTCATATTGAGACTCCGAGCCTTCAGGCTTGTTCTTTTAACACTCTTTGTCCTTTTAGAATTATGTTGTCATGTGGCCCTTTTTGATTTTTGCCCTTGATTTCTCTGCCCTCCACTCTTGCTTTTCTCCTTCCTACCTTTTGCTTCTGCCCCCTTTTTACTTCCCTCTGCCTCGCTGCATAGGTTCCCATCCCCCTGCCATATTAGTTTAACCTCTCCCCAACAGCACTAGCAAACACTCCGCCTAGGACATTGGTTCTGGTCCTGCCCAGGTGCAGACCGTCCGGTTTGTACTAGTCCCACCTCCCCCATAACCGGTTCCAATGCCCCAGGAATTTGAATCCCTCCTCCTTGCACCATTCCTCAAGCCATGTTTTCATCTGAACTATCCTGCAATTCCTACTCTGACTGGCACATGGCACTGGTAGCAATCCTGAGATTACTACCTTTGAGGTCCTACTTTTTAATTTAACTCCTAGCTCCCTAAATTAAGCTTGTAGGACCTCATCCCGTTTTTTACCTATATCGGTACCTATATGTACCATGACAGCTAGCTGTTCCCCCTCCCCCTCCAGAATGCGCTGCAGCCGCTCCCGAGACATCCTTGACCCTTGCACCAGGGAGGCAACATACCGTCCTGGAGTCTCGTTTGCGACCGCAGAAATGCCCATCTATTCCCCTTACAATCGAATCCCCTATCACTATAGCTCTCCCACTCTTTTTCCTGCCTTCCTGTGCCGCAGAGCCACCCATGGTGCCATGAACTTGGGTGCCTTCCCCTGATGAGTCATCTCCCTCAACAGTACCCAAAACAATATAGCTGTTTTGGAAGGAGATGACCGCAGGGGACCCCTGCACTACCTTTCCTCCACTGCTCTGCCTGATAGCCACCAATTCCCTATCTGCCCGAGTAACCTTTACCTGTGGTGTGACCAACTCACTAAACAGGCTATTCACGACATCCTCAGCATTGCGGATGCTCCAGAGTCCTTGCTCCGCTCCAGTGCCGCCATGCGGTCCGTCAGGAGCTGCAGCTGGACACACTTCCTGCGCACATAGTAGTCAGGGAGACTATTTCCCACATAGCACAGGAGGAGCATGACATGGGTCTGGACTCTCCTGCCATAACTTAACCCTTAGATTAACTTAATTTGACAACAATGCCAAAGGTTTCCTACTGATAAGAAAAGAAGAAAAAGATCACATACTCACCAATCCACCAGCCAATCACTTACCCGATTGGCTGTGACGTCACACTTCAATTTCCTTTTACTTCTTTGTTTACCTTCTGCCCCTGCACCTGCACCAGCTGGCTCCTCGAACCCGCTGGCTGCTCCTGTGGCCGCTCCCCGACGATCGCGCCCTTTTATAGACCGCTCCTTGAACTCCCGCTGGCTGCTCCTGTGGCCGCTCCCCAACAGTCGTGCCCTTTTATGGCCTAGCTCTGTCAAGCCCGTGTGGTGGCCGTCACCACACGTTAAAAAAATCCACGCACAGGCATCTTCCACCCACTCAATTGGAGTTCAGGACTGGAACACTGGGTCCTTCATTGAAACATCTCTGAACTCATGTGGAAGCAAGTAATCCTTCTTCGAGGAACCGCCTATGATGATTTGGGCATTTCTGAGATGTGATAAGGCGCTATATAATGGAAGTCTTTATTACGTGTGTCAGCCCTGGCTCAGTGGATGGCACTCTCGCTACTGGATCAGAAGGTCATGGGTTCAAGTTCCATTCCAGAGACTTCAGCACAAAAATCTAGGTTAACACTCCAGTGCAGTGCTGTGGGAGTGCTGCACTGTCTGAGGTGACGTCTTTCGGATGAGGCGTTAAACCGAGGCTCCATCTGCACTCTCAGATGGACGTAAAAGATCCCATGGCACTATTTTGAAGAGCAGGGGAGTTATCCCCGGTGTTCTGGCCAATATTTATCCCTCAATCAACATCAGATTATCCATTATCAATTTGCTGTTTGTGAGAGCTTGCTGTGCGCAAATTGGCTGCCGCGCTGCCTACATTACAACAGTGACTACATTTCAAAAAGTACTTTATTGGCTATAAAGCGCTTTGGGACATCCGGAGGTCGTGAAAGATGGTATATAAATGCAAGTCTTTCTTTTTTTCTAATATAATGCAACTTAAATTACACACTGTAATTCATGTAATAATTCATGTAAATGTGGCACAGACATACTTTTGAAAAATGGAGCCTTCGGTCTCTGATCAATCTGTTCAGGGGAAGTACATATTGTGGATGACTCTTAGATTTGGCTTTCTTATAGGTTTCCTTGTCTCATCATCATAGGCAGTCCCTCGGAGTCGAGGATGACTTGCTTCCACACTAGAAATGAGTTCTCAGGTGACTGAAGAGTCCAATGTGGGACTACAGTCTCTGTCACAGGTGGGACAAATGGTGGTTGAAGGAACAGGTGGGTGGGGAGCCTGGGTTGCCACACCCTCCTTCCGCTGTCATTGCTTGGCTTCAGCTTGCTCTTGGCAAAGAGACTCAAGGTGTTCAACGCCTTCCCGGGTGCTTTTCCTCGACTTTGGGCCAGGGATTCCCAGGTGTCGGTGGGGATGTTACATTTTTTCAAGGAGGCTTTGAGGGTGTCCTTGAAACGTTTCTCTGCCCACCTGGGGCTCGCTTGCCATGTCGGAGCTCCGAATAGAGCGCTTGTTTTGGGAGTCTCGTGTCAGGCATGCGGGCGATGTGGTCCGTCCATCAGAGCTGATCGAACATGGTCCGTGCTTTGATGCTGGGGATATTGGCCTGAGCAAGGACACTGACATTGGTGTACCTATCCTGCCAATGGATTTGCAGGATCTTGCGGAGGCAGCGTTGGTGGTACTTCTCCAGTGTTTTGAGGTGCCTGCTGTACATAGTCCATGTCTCTGAACCATATAGGAGGGCGGGTATTACCACTGCTCTGTAGACCATGAGCTTTGTGCCGGATTTGAGGTCCTGGTCTTCAAATACTCTTCCTCAGGCAACTGAAGGCTGCACTGGCGCACTGAAGGCGGTGTTAGACCTCGTCGTCGATGTCTGCCCTTGTTGACAGCACAAGGTATGGAAAATGGTACACGTTGTCCAAGGCCTCATAGTGGATTTTGATAACAGCGCAAGATTGTAGCGGAGGTGTGGCGAATGAGGGTTCAGAGCCCAGAAGAGCCGAGGGCTCAGGGGCAGCATGGGCCAGCCCACACTGCG
Source organism: Pristiophorus japonicus (assembly GCF_044704955.1). Classification (NCBI taxonomy): domain Eukaryota; kingdom Metazoa; phylum Chordata; class Chondrichthyes; family Pristiophoridae; genus Pristiophorus; species Pristiophorus japonicus. The sequence continues at coordinate 21,084,489 of NC_091996.1, forward strand.
ATTTGTGTGCGCACTAGGTCTGTGCATCAGAGCAGGTCTCCAGTCGTCTTGGTTAATCCTTGCTACTGGATAAAGGCCTAGCTCTGTCAAGCCCGTATGGTGGCTGATGTGCAACGGTCACCACATGTTAAAAAAATCCACACACAGGCATCTTCCACCTCTTCAATTGGAGTTCAAGACTGGAACATCGGGTCCTTCATTGAAACATCTGTGAACTCATATGGAAGCAAGTCACCCTTGTTCGAGGGACTGACTATGCTGTGTGGAGGGGGAAGGTTGGTCGAGGATCTTTGTCTTACGGATGTTTAGTGTAAGGCCAAGCTTTCGTACACCTCAGTGAAGGTGTTGACGATGGCTTGGAGTTCGGCCTCAGAATGTGTGCAGACGCAGGCGTCGTCTGCATACTGTAGTTCGATGACGGAGGATGGGACTGGATTTGGCCTGGAGTCGGCGAAGGTTGAACAGATTACCGTTTGTCCTGTAATTTAGCTCCACTCCAGTGGGGAGCTTACTGAGGGTGAAGTGGAGTATTTTAGCAAGGAAGATCGAGAAGCGCATTGGTGCGATGACACAGCCTTGCTTGACCCCGGTCCGAATGTGGAATGGGTCTGTGGTGGATCCGTTGCTCAGGATTACGGCTTGCATGTCATCATGGAGCAAGTGGAGAATGGTGACAAACTTTTGAGGGCAGCCCAATCTGAGGAGGACACTCCTTAATCCCTCACAGTTGACAGTGTCGAAGGCTTTTGTGAGGTCGAAGGACACATACAAGGGTTGGTGCTGTTCCTTGCATTTCTCTTGTATCTGCAGCGTGGTGAAGGTCATGTCCATTATGCCCCTTAGTGGACGGAATCCGCATTGCGACTCTGGGAGGAGTTCTTCAGCCCCAGGAAGGCAGCGATGCAGGAGGATTCTTGCGATGACTTTCCCGGTGGTCGACAGCAGGGAGATTCCTCTCTAGTTACCGCAGTCGGACTGGTCACCTTTCTTGAAGATGGTCATGATTACAGCGTCTCTGAGATCTCCTGGCATGATCTCCTCCTTCCAGATAAGAGAGATGAGGTCATGGATCTGCACCAGTAGTGCTTCTCCGCCATGTTTTAGTGCTTTGGCAGGGATTCCATCTGCTCCTGATGACTAGTTGTTCTTCAGTTGTCGGATGGCCTTTTCTACCTCATGCCAGGCTGGGGTTGTGCTGAGGTGGTGGCAGATGGAGTCGAGGACACTCACGTTGACGACAGAGTCTCGGTTGAGGAGATGCTCGAAGTGCTCCTTCCAGCGGGCACCGACTGCCTCTCTGTCCTTGATGAGCACATCTCTGTTCTTGGCCAATAGTGGGGTAGGGCATTGGGTACTTGGGCCATAGGTCGTCTTGATTGCGCTGAAGAATCCTCGCACGTCGTGGCTGTCGGCTAGCTGCTGGATTTCTTGAGCTTTCTCCACCCACCATCTGTTCTTTAGGTCGCGGGTTTTATATTGGACCTCGGCCTTCAGACGTCTGTAGAGCTGCTTTCTTGCCCTCGAGGTGCGTTGCTACTTCCAGTCCAAGAATGCCTTGCGCTTGCGGCATACTAGCTCCCAGATTTCCTGGTCATTCTCGTCGAACCAGTCTTGGTGTTTCCTGGTCGAGTGAGCGAGTGTCTTTTCGCAGTTGCTGATTATGGAAGCCTTGAGGGTTGACCAGGCGCTGTAGACACTCTGCGTTTCTGGGAGTCGTCAGGTTGGTAGCGAGGTGCTGGCTGAATAGAGCTTTCTTAGCAGGATCTTTGAATGCACCGCCGTTGATTTTCCTGCGGCATTGTTTCTGTTGCATTCGCTGTTTTGGGGCAATGTTGATGGTGATGACGTAGCGAATTAGGCAGTGGTCCGTCCAGCAGTCGTCAGCTCCTGTCATGGCGCGGGTGATGCACATGTCTTTGCGGTCCCATGCTTGGACGATGACATAGTCTAGCAGATGCCAGTGCTTAGAGCGAGAGTGTTGCCATGAAGCTTTATATTTGTCCTTGTCTAATAAAGTTAGCACAAATTGTTCTTATGCTAATATCAATTGCTAGATTTCAACAGAGTTTGAAGAATAATTCTTAAAAACCTGCACCCACAAAATATGTTGCAAACCATTTAATTAAAGTTGTGATAAGTTTTCAATATGCTACAACTGGACCATTCTATATGGTAGCATTAAAAACAATGTTAAATTTAGCATGTCACCAGTCTCAAGGGTTGTTTGTTTATTTCTCATCAATTGTTTTCTTAGTTACCTTGATTTCAGAAATTCCTTCCTTTGAGAATGATTTCACATTTTGTTTGGCATTTGTGTTTTAGAGTTAGAACTGTGTACTTTAAAATGCTAGTCATTGCCCTTGCTGCTTTTGAGTTTGACTTCCTGTGTATTTAACAGGATACAAGTTAATTCTCAGACAAACATATATCTATTTTCTTAAACTAAAATTCGACAACCAGCAGCAATTACTATGTAGTTGGGAAACTACATAATGAATGAAATACAAGTTTAACTTTTATGCAAAAGTATGGTCGAGGAAACAAATAGCAAATAATTCGAAGAATGAAACATGGGAAATTTCCAATCTAAGTACAAAAAAATAGATGTGGCACATGGTAAACTAGGTGCTTTTTTTAATTAAAGGTTAGTTACTATCTATACAGAACCACAATAATATAGGGGTGAGAAGGGTATTCCCCTTCCTCAACATTAGATATACTTTCAAAATAATTGCCTTTATGGTAGAGTCAAAAATTTTAACTGATTAAAATCTAGTGAGATTTGGCTTTCTCTATGGTTTAGTAACTGATGATCTTTCACACACATCATTTAATTACACATCTATCACAAGACAATGAAGTCACTGTTAGGTTTTGGTGGACCTATTCATCTCTTGGCTTGAGCCCATTGAACTCGTGTGACATCAAAGCTGTGCCCTTTTGGAAGTTGCACTGGAAACTAAATCATCTGAAATACAATTTCTGAAGTGCCGTCCATCTGAGATTACATGCGTTGGTTTAAAATGGCAGGGAATTAAGGGAAGGGGAATTTTATGCCTCTGTCTATTCAAGATCATGTCCGCATAATCCAGTGGAAAAATGTATTGTCACTCTAGTATCTTTCACTTTCACCTTCCTCCACTACAAATTGTTTGCCCATAGAAGGTGTACAGCATGACTCGATTTCGAGGGACTGCCTATGATGACAGATTACAAATATGTATTTCCTCACCCGCCAAAAAATTCCTGCATTGAGCTGGCCCACTGAGAGCCAGCACCATAACAAGGCAATTTAACTAAATCCATTCGTGTTCATTCAGAAATTCACTTTGGATTATGCCACCCAGTCTCAGTTAGCTCTTGATGAGAGTGGTTTTCTATAAGCACTAACTGCAGCAACATATCAGAGGTGATTCAGGATATGGATAAAACCATATATGCAGACCTAATAACTGCAATCTCAACACTTTCCAAAAATGTATATATTTCACTAAAACAGCAATACTGCAGGTATCTAAGCCCATCCTCCGACCTTCCCAAATATGGCCAGAGCAACTCTAACAATGGCTTCTTTTCCCACCCCTGCGCTGTCAACTCTAGTGCAACCCAAGGATCTATCATTGGCCCTGCCGTCTTCCTCTTCTACATGTTGCCTCTCAGTGACATAAAATACAGACATGGAATCAGCCTACACGTGTCCCAACGACACCTAGCTCTACCTCTCAACAACCTTTCAACTCCATCTGTATTGTCAGAGTGCTTCTCTAACATCCTGAAGGTATATGCCTCTCAGTTGGGGTCTCTCACCTCACATGAGGTGAAGGGGGAAGGGAGGGGGGTCTATACTTTCACATGGGGGTGGGTGACTATCATGAAACTGGTGTCTCTTCCATTACACAGAGTGGAGGATTTCTACCCTCACACATGGAGGTACTACCGTTACACTGCTCCGTGATCCATTTTCATTCCAGCTTTAAAAATATTTCAGGGATGCATGTCCAAATAAATAGTATTATTGTACAAGGAAAGTCATTCTTTTGCTTCCAAAAATGCTTAAAGTCCAAGAACTGCTCTCTGGGGCCTCACCATAAGTGAGAATTAATTTTGACCGCAACAATGATCTCTAGTAGTTTTCCCACCAGTGGCATGGACTGATTAGCCTATAGTTATCCGATTTACCCATCTCCCCCTTTTTGAACAGGGGTGTAACATTTGCAATCCCCCAGTCATCTGGCACCACTCTCATACCCAAGGAGAAGTGAAAGATTGTGGACAGAGCTGCTGCTATCTCCGCCCTAGTTTCCCTCAGTAACCTAAGATGCATCCCATCTGGACCAGGTGACTTTGTTAACTTTGAGTGATGCCAACTTCTTTTCTATCTATTTTTATCCTATCCAAAACCTCTACTCCCGCTCTACTGCGGCATTAATTTCATCCTCTTTTGTGAAGACAGATGCAAAGTAGTACCTCAGTCAACCCCTCTGCCTCCACAAGAAGATTTCCTTTTTTGTCTCTGATCGGCCTAACCATTCCTTTAACTATCCGTTTACTTTGTTGGGTTCCTTTTAATATTGTCTGCTAATCTTTTCTCATACTCTCTCTTTGCCCTTCTAAATCCTTTTTCAATTTCCCCCTGTAACTAAATCGAGTTGAAGCTATTCTACATAATAACTGTTGCATTAGTTTGTTACATCTTACAATTAGGCAGAGTTAGAATTGTTTTTTTTCCCCAGAATAGTTTCTTGAAACAATTTACTGAACTAAAAACTATTACTGCCAGTAATTAACAGTGTAGCCAATCCAGGAAAGCTCCAGGGGTATTTGCTGGGAGCTTCCTAATAATGAGATCAGTATAATTGGCATTACGTGTAAATTTATTAATAATGTTAGCAGCTTCTCCGCAGAGAATTGAACAAGAGGATGCACTAACAGGATTGTGAAATCTATAAATTGATGCTTCAGAGGTACCCGGAAGTGCTTTGTTATATTTCAATAAACTCACGATAATATGGAGTGTTCCGTACTGGAAACTATTTCATAGACGGCGTAAAAAAAATACCGGGTTTAAGTTAGGGGATTTTGGAACAATCAAAGCCCAGATCACAGATTAATCATGTTTCCGTACTGTAGGAAAGTCCCAAGTAATTTATACTTCCTGTTTCCTCTTCAAATACTCCCTTCTTCCGATTAAAGGGTTTGTTTCATTGACATTGATCTTATTTTCAAGGCACATAATCAAATCAAACGTTTGATTAGTATTCTCAGGGGATTGAACATGGGATAGATTCTGCAACCTGGTGCTTCCAGTCAGGGAGCCGCACTCCGGGGTACAACATTGAAGGTCCGGTTCTGCCTGGAATCGCGTCCGGCTACATGGGGGAGGATCTGGAAGCAAATGTTGTTAATTTTCTTTCCCTAATTCACCTCATACTGCAAACTATTACTGGTAAAAATAACTATTGTTTGTGTCTCATCGACGTAAATAGCATGGGTTCGCCGATTTCCTGCCCCCCTCCATCCTCAGAGGTTTCATGTTGTTTTGTAGTGTCGTCATGAAAAAATGTGCATTATGTTGTACTGTTTAACTCAGAGCTCACACATACGCACCATCTCTATGTTATGTTAATGAGGTTCTAAAACATTCTTCCCAACAAACATATGGTAAATGCCTTATTATTTATACTTATATTTAAAGTTCGTGTTTGTAAAGCAGCAGGGCGAAGAATTAAAACAACATTATTTTTCAGCCATGCAGTGTTGGGACGAACGGAGCTCACGTGCTCTCCCTCACTGGAAGCAGCAAAGGTAGAAGAGCTTTCTCTCGGTCACACACTGGCTCACAGTAACATTGGTAGATGCTGGAAACAAGGTTATTTGCCCTTTTGACAACAGGTGGCCCTAGCTCAGGAAGACCAGGAGAAAGGGTAGAAAATGCAATGCTCTTATATATAAAACTGATTTAAAAAGAACAAAATAAAATAAAAGCTTCTGGTTTGGTAGAGATTGGGAAACCATTACTCACTGAATAGTAGACTGCTCTGAACCACAGATTAGTCCAAAATAGGAAACGATGAAGAATTTTGAATGGCAGTTGTCAGATTTGTATTCAACTGCAGAAATAAAATATGACAGACATTTCTTTGTGCAGAACTTTAATTGAAAAGTAACTTTGACGAATAGCCAGCTAAACATGCATGCTGAAGTCCAACTAATGGGAAGCAAATTTCCACGTGAGTTTCCGGTAGTACATGAGTATCATTGGTTAGTAGTTTTGTTTCAGCATTAACTCAATTGCCATGCTTTCCCCATCCATTAGAATTATACATGTACAAGGAACTGGGTAGCACAGTGTGTTGATACTGGCCTTTCACCTCTGGACCAGCATTCAAATGCAGCACAGACGGATTAGATGAATGTCTGTTGGCTGTTGGGACCCTTTGTGAAATTAGTTTGGCCAATCAATCTAGTTCCTATTGGGCATAGCCTACATCACAAAATGGTACTAATTGTCAATCTCATTCAGAGAGATGATTGATGTGGGAAATGGAAAACTGGCATACTTGGGTAATGGCCATGTTTTTCACGAGGTTGGCACAAAGCACCTTGTTGAGGTAGAGCAGAGGGAGCTTTGTTTTGCATTTGACTGTGCTTTAACTCACCTGGGAGGACTCGGCGCTGACACTGGGTGCCTGAAATAAGAGTTTAATTTCCCCAAACTAACATTAGACACCTTGATGGGCTTAAACAAATTGTTCTTCCTGCTATTCAAATAAAGAGAAATGATGCAGGTGCAATAATAGTGAGTACTTCTCACGTCCTCTGCTTCACAATACCGGTCAATCAGTTACTATACCCACCCTGTGTAATTATTTCCCATAATCTCTGCTGCCACCCCCATTCCCCGTTTAAAAGTCTTTGACCACACTTTTAGCCTTCCCCTATATCCATTTTTCTCTTTTTTTAATCCTGCTCAGTGTCATTTTCCACCTGGTTAAACATAAATAACCTTTTGGAAATGTAAGTTGTTGTAGATATTGCCCAGATTTAAAGGTTTGTTTTGCATGGTAAGTAGCAAGCAATCAATGTGAACATCTCCTCAGGATTTTATCAATTGATCGCATTCATTTCCTCCAATTGAAGCAGCTTCTTCTTTCGTATGGTAGTAGCAAAGTAAATCAAATGTCAATATCTAAGTCAGATAACCAGGTCAAAGCTTCCGGTGTAACAGTGTGGATATTTTGTAGGCTGCCTGCAAATTTCCTCTGAGGACCATGATCAATGATGTGCTCCAGGGTCTGATTAAGAGCTCCACAGTCAAATAATGGGGAGGCTTTAATCTTCCACCTATGGTGAAGGTGGCAGCATCTACCATGACCGGTTCTGAGGCGATCGATGGTTGTCCAGTTTGCGAGGAAGATTTGATCCTTCAGGTTGTACTGTGGGCTCCTCTGTAAGGAATCCATTCCGTATGTCACAGTTCTTCCAAGCATTTTGCCATCGGTCATCAAGGCTGAGGGGAGATCGCTGAAGGGCTTCGGCGACGGTCCAAAATGGACTTGTAGATTACGTTTGGTGGTAGGTTGTTCGAATTGGCCTGGATCGGCATGTCTTTGCTGGTGTAGTGGTTGTATTCTCTGGAGACTGCATATTCGCGGCGTAGGTGTGGTGGTGCGATGTTTGCAAGCATGGGCAGCCAAGATGTTGGTGTTAATAAAAGTGTATCGGTTATAATTCTTATAGTAGAATTCATCTGGACATCAACGGATTTTATATGCGCACTTGATAGCCATGCTGGAGAGCAGTACTCCACTGTAGAATACACCAGGGTGAGTGCTGCCGTACAGAGGGTTTGAGCGTCTGCTCCCCAAGTGGATCTAATGAGTTTATGGATCAAGTTGACCCTACTCTTTACTTTCTTCCCAAGGTTCTGGAGATGTTGTCTATATGACAGAGTGTGATCAATCATGACTCCTAAATAGGAGGGTTTTTTGGCATGGTTTAACTCTCCGCCTTAAAAGGAGACTTTCAAAGCTTGGTTTGTTTGATGGGTGTTGAGGTGGAATGTCGAGGTGATGGTCTTTTGCGGGATTGGCCGAAGTCACCATCGGAGGAAGTAGGCCTCCACCCTTTGCAAATTGCTGGTCAGGAGCTCCTCGGTGATGGAGAGATTCAGGTTTTGTGGCCAATTGAAGCTGACGTCAAAGCAGAGAGCGGAACCACCAATTCTCTATATACAAACAGAGCCGTGGATATCTTACAGAATTAGACAGAGGAATCTTTTTGTGAAGACAGCAATATCAAGTCTGGCATTGCAAGACACATGGAATGTTGGCCTTTATCTCAGAGGGGCTGGAATTCAAAAGTGAGCAAGTGATGCTTCAATTGCACAAATCCCATTCATTGAGTTTTGGGCACCATACAACAACTAGCATTTAGAAACTCAGGAAAGATATATATTCTCTACCACAGAAAGTTGTTGAGGCCAATTCACTAAATATATTCAAAAAGGAGTTAGATGTAGTCCTTACTACTAGGGGGATCAAGGGGTATGGCAAGAAAGCAGGAATGGGGTACTGAAGTTGCATGTTCAGCCATGAAGTCATTGAATGGTGGTGCAGGCTCGAAGGGCCGAATGGCCTACTCCTGCACCTATTTTCTATGTTTCTATATTGGCCTTGGAAGAGGTACAGCGTAGATTCACCAGAATGATACCAGAGCTTAAAGGGTTAAATTATGAGGACAGGTTGCATAAACTTGGCTTTTATTCCCTTGAGTTTAGAAGGTTGAGGGGTGATCTATCCAAGGTATTTAAAATGATTAAGGCATTCGATAGGTAGACACAGAGAAACTATTTCCTCTGATAAAGGAAACAAGACATCATCCTTAAACTGGAGCTAGGCCATTTAAGAGTGAAATTTGGTAGCACCTTTTCATACAAAGGGTTGTGGAAATCTGGAACTTGCTCCCCAAAAGGCTGTACATGCTGGGTCAAATTACATTTGAGATAGACTTATGAAGGTGATAATTTTGTGTTAGCAAAGGGCATCAGAGGATATGGAGCAATGGAATTGAGGTACAGATCAGCCAAGATCTAATTGGATGGTTAAACAAGCTCGCGGGGCTAAATTATCTACTCCTGTTCCTACATGAATTGTATGCAAGCACAGGCACACAATAATGCAAATTAATATGCTGGTTTTTCAGGGAGTTGCAGTGAAACAAACATAATGCAATCATGAATTCCTCAACTGTTCCAAGAACAAAACAGAAAGCCAGGTTGACACTAAAGAAACATGTTACCTGCTGCCAGTGTCCTTGATGATATTGGTACAGAGCCCAACGCCATTGTAATCCTTAAGGATATACAGTAAGACACATTAAACACAATAAAGCAAACATTTGGATTCTTCCAGACTGCAGCATGTGGTCTGGGTGTCTGTAAAGTGGCTCATCACAACTGTTCCGGGCGACACTCCACCTCAAATCCCACTAATGCAGGGAAGGATCCCTGCATAGAGAGCCTTCCACTGGGGAGGGGGGGTCCCAGGCCGGATAGCAAGGTAGAACATCAGGTTGTGTCCGATGAAAGGAAAGAATGAGGAACTGAAAATGTTGCAGGAGCAGCTGAACAGGAAATGCTTCCGGTTTGAGGTGAATGGCATGGAGGGAATTTCCGAGAGATGGCTTTTTGTGAGGCCGAGGTTCCCCAGAAAAGTTTCGAGGCCTCGTGCCGATGAGAAATTCTGCCCGAACGGGGATAAGATTATCTGCCCGATGGGAGTCGTTCCACATGCTTGAGCCTCCTCAGTACACTTAGTGGAGTCAGGACAGTGTGTGATTTTCAGTGCGTGGATGGCTTTAGTTGCGGGCTGGACGTAGCGCCAGGTCATCTGGGTGTGCCAATGCCACCAGTGGCATCCAATCGCTCTGCCGCCATGGAGTACATCCCTGACTCTGGTTCTTCTTCTTAGGCAGTCCCTTGGAGTCGAGGATGACTGGCTTCCACACTAAAAATGAGTTCTCAGGTGACTGATGAGTCCGATGCGGGATCTAGTCTCTGTCACGGGTGGGGCAGATGGTGGTTGAAGAGACGGGTGGGTGGGGTGCTTGAGTTGTCATCGCTCCTTTCGCTGTTTGCGTTTGGCCTCTGCTTGCTCCCGGCGAAGAAACTTGAGGTGTTCGGCGCCTTCCCGGATGCTTCTCCTCCACTTTGAATGGTCTTGGACCAGGGACTCCCAGGTGGCGGTGGGGATGTTGCACTTTTTCAAGGAGGGTGTCCTTGAAACGTTTCCTCTGCCCACCTGGGGCTCGCTTGCCATGTTGAAGCTCCGAATACAGCACTTGTTTTGGAAGTCTCGTAACAAGCATGCGGACGATGTGGCCCGTCCATCAGAGCTGATCGAGCGTGGTCAATACTTCGATGCTGGGGATGTTGGCCTGAGTGAGAACACTGACGTTCGTGCACCTATCCTGAAAATGGATTTGCAGGATCTTGCGGAGGCAGCGTTGGTGCTACTTCTCCAGTGCTTTGATGTGCCTGCTGTACATAGTCCATGTCTCTGAAGCATATAGGAGGGCGGGTATCACTACTGCTCTATAGAGATCGGTGCCAGATTTGAGGTCCTGGTCTTCAAACACTCTCTTCCTCAGGTGACCGAAGGCTGCACTGGCACACTGAAGGCAGTGTTGGATTTGGTTATCGACACCTGCTCTTGTTGACCATAGGCTCCCGAGGTATGGAAAATGGCCCACATTGTCCAAGGCCTCGTCGTGGATTTTGATAATCATAAGAACATAAGAAATAGGAGCAGGAGTAGGCCATACTCGAGCCTGCTCCGCCATTTAATATGATCATGGCTGACCTGATCATGGACTCAACTCCACTTCCCTGGCCGCTCCCCATAACCCTTTATTGGTTAAGAAACTGTGACTTAAATTTATTCAATGACCCAACTTCCACAGCTCTCTGAGGCAGTGAATTCCACAGATTTACAACCCTCTGAGAGAAGAAATTCCTCTTCATCTCAGTTTTAAATGGGCGGCCCCTTATTCTAAGATTATGCCCCCTTGGGGGGCAGTACTGTGTGGCGGGGCAGGTTGGTAGAGGACCTTTGTCTTACGGATGTTTAGTGTAAGGCCCATGCTCTCGTACACTTCTGTGATGGTTTGGAGTGCTTAGAACATGGCCTTGTCATAACCAACATCTTGTTCCATCAGAGAGACAAGTACAAGGCTTCATGACAACACCCTCGCTCGAAGCACTGGCATCTGCTTGACTACGCCATCGTCCGAGCGAGGGACCGCAAGGATGTGCACATCACCCGTACCATGACAGGAATGCTGGACGGACCACCGCCTAATCCGCTCTGTCATCTCCATCAAGGTAAAACAGCGGCGGCAACAGAAACAATGCCACAGGAAAATCAACGCTGGAGCACTCAAAGACCCCGACTCTGGTTACCTTCACAGTGAGGGCCATCCTCTCGGCCAGCCTCGTGTCGCCAAATACCATCGCGCAGAAGTTTGGGTTTCGAAGCGGCGGTCCTCCTGCTGGAGGCAACCATGTCCCAGACACTGATCAGGTCTTGACAGAAGACAAGGACACATGTAAGTCCATGTCACTTTGTGAGTGTCATCATTCAGGTCCTGCACCCGAAGGAAAGGTGGGCCAGTGCACATACCACCTGGGAGGATGAACTGCAAATGTGGTTCAGCATTGAATTATCTGACTGGGCTTGCAATGGTTGTTGTTGAGCCAAGTGCAGCTGATTCTTCTCAGCTACAGGAAGTTCCCGTTCAAAGTGCACGCTGGATGTTTGAAGCGGATGCACTTGAATTGCAGAACGAACATTTTGGGTAAAGTATATGCCCTTTATTTACCTTTTTAAAACACCCACCCAAATTTATTATGCAGCGGTGCAGACGACAGAAGAATTTAAAACAGCGGCCTGTTGGGTTTAAGAAACAAAACCGCGACGACTCTCCTTCGACAATAAATGCGAGCGGCTAAGTGCCGTGCTTCAAATTAAACAGCGCATTTTAATATATATATAAATCATACTTAACAATAAGGTGGGTTTTTTTTGCTTCAGGTTTGACCGCGGCCTCGGGTTTTCTTCCCGGAGAGTCGGCCTGTTTTTTAAATTTCAAACCGTCTCCAACCGCCAGTTTTGTGCCTCGAGCCGGAATAATTATATTCCCCAAAGAACGTGTTGTTTTTTTTAAAGAAACATTAGCCCAGTTTGGATTAAATGCTTCAAATCCAAAAGTGCTCCTGCAATTTGAGTTCCCGCTCTCTGTTCATTTTATTCAAGTGTTGAGACCTTTTCCTGTCAGCATTTCCTTTTTTTAAATTATCCCCACCCCTTTCAAATTCCGAGTAGTTATGTAACATTCAATGTTCAGCCATTTACCGCAGTATCTCTGGAGTTGGTAAGTATATAATTGTTGCCTCTCTGCATGTGTCAACTGTTGATGTTTTCATGGTCCTGGCTTCAAAACATTCATTTGAAACCTTAACGCAGGAAGACATTTGTAAATGTGTCAGAGCAGTGGACATTTTGTGGTTATAGATGTTTAATACAATTTTTTTATTTTGGGGGCGGAATTTAGCAAAAAAACGATATTCTATCTTATTTGTAGAGATGTTTTATTTTCCATGGGCCTTTCATAGGAATATTTTAAAAAGATGTTTTTCTATTTTTAAATGTGTATATACAATGATTTTTGTTTTGGAGGATTGTCTAGTTTTCAAATTGACCCAGTTCATGTAAGCCTGGGCCTTCTAAAAGAGGGGAATTTTTTTTTTTTTTAAAAAGGCTATTTTCTTCCTCCCTTTTTGGAACATTTTAGCTATGAGGAAAGATTGGATAGGTTCAGGTTGTTTTCTTTAGAACATGGGAGTCTGAGGGTTCATTCATTGAGGTGTATAAAATTATGAGGGGCCTAGATAGAGTGGTTAGGAAGGACCTATTTCCCTTAGCAGAGAGGTCAATAACCAGAGGTCAATAGATTTAAAGTAATTAGTAGAAAGATTAGAGGGGAGTTGAAGAGAAATGTTTTCACCCACAGGTCTGGAACTCATTGCCTGAAAGGGTGATAGATGCAGAAACCCTTGTCACATATGTAAGAAGTACTTGGGTATGCATTTGAAGTGCCGTAACCAACAAGGCTATAGACCAAGCGCTGAAAAGTGGGATTAGACTGGATAGCTCTTTTTCGGCCGGCACAAACACAGTGGGCCGAATGGCCTCCTTCTGTGCCGTAAATTTCTATCATTTCTATTCGGGTTCTGTGCACCATCCTGAGGGGCTGGACTGAAGACCTGTATTTAGGTCTCTATTAGTGACATTTATGAGATGTTGTACAGTCGTGAATGTAGAGGGAGGCAGAAGAGATTGGTTGTCCAGTTCCCCTCACCTCCCCTCTTGTCAGAATGCACCCATACTTCTGTTCTGTGCCTCATCATGATGGCACAATTAAGATATGGGCCTCGTTGTGTAGGGAATCACAGTGACAAATTTGCATCCTACTCTTAGTACATGTGTAATAAAAGAAAATACATCTTTGGTCTTTGTGCATAAGAAAGTAATTAATAAGGAAAGGCAATTGTGCGCTTCTAGCCTGCTCGCTCCTACAGGTGGTGCAGCCTTGTAGGATTGTTCCTGTCTTTCTGTCTGTATCTTATCTTTCATTGTCTAACCTTTCAATTTACACTCTATCTTGCATGAGTCTATGGATCGTTTTATATTGAAGGAGTCCTCCTGCAGTCGATAGCATTCTGTAATACAAAGGACCTCCATAGACCCTGTTATGTATGAATAAAGAGTCTGACTGGATACTGTGAGCTCAAAGTAAAGTGTGACCTTAGTCTTTTATTGCAGGTCTCCAGAGTGCCTCTCCAGTCTGAGGCCTCCTTAAGTACCTGTGCTCCCAAGGGATTGTGGGATTCTTTGGGACTTTAGGGGATGAGCCCTCTGGTGGCTACACAAGGTATATACAGGTTTACATTTATAACAGAACTCTTTTGGGAGGAAACGAAAACATTAAATCGTGGCCCCCCCGATCTGGAGGACGCACCAAACATTTACAAGGCTCTTTTTTTTTGTTTTTTTTGTAATTTTTTTTGTGTTTTTTTTAAAGTTTTTTTTTTGGGGCACTAAAATCATATTTTTTCTCCAAGTGCCCCCTATAAAAGGGGAGGGGGACATAAAAACACCGGCAATTAAAACAAATTAAACTTTAAAACATAAAATCAAATTAAAATTTGGTTGCCGGGCGTGATGATGCACTCCAGTCCCTCCGGTGCCCACCTCTCGCGGAAGGCCGCGAGCGTACTGGTGGATAAAGAACACGAGCTCCTTTGAGCAGGAATTGAACCAACGACCTAAGGATGACTTTGCGGAGGATTCCACTACAGTCCTCCGCTCTACCAACTGAGCTATCGAAGGGAAGCGGCTACATTTATAATAGGACTCTTTTGGGAGGAAACTAAAACATTAATCCTTAAATCGTGTCCCCCCCGATCTGGGGGGCACACCAAACATTTACAAGGCCCTTTTTTTGTGGGTTTTTTTTGTGGGTTTTTTTTTAAAGTTTTTTTGGGCACTAAAATCATATTTTTTTTTTTTCTCCAAGTGCCCCCTATAAAAGGGGAGGGGGACACTAAAAACACCGGCAATTAAAACAAATTAAACTTTAAAACATAAAATCAAATTAAAATTTGGTTGCCAGGTGTGATGATGCACTGCAGTCCCTCCGGTGCCCACCTCTCGCGGAAGGCCGCGAGCGTACCAGTGGATAAAGAACACGAGCTCCTTTGAGCAGGAATTGAACCAGTGACCTAAGGATGACTTTGCGGAGGATTCCACTACAGTCCTCCGCTCTACCAACTGAGCTATCGAAGGGAAGCGGCTACATTTATAACAGACCCTGTCCAATTCCTGTCCAGCTGCATGATTAGGAATGGCAAGAGGAGGACAGATAGTGGCACTTGAAGATCATGGGTCTCTGACCATGACCCCTCCATCGCCCGGTGACCTTTACAAAGTAACAGTAACATAATGCTATCACACTTTATTCTTCTAGCTCTCCAATTTGTAATCCGGGCCTATTCTAATTCACAGTGTTATTTTAATCGGGCAACAACAATGTTAACTATCTTGGGGTATAAAGTGCGTTGGAAAATAATCTGTTTAAAAGGCCAACAAGAACTCCGGAATCATGTCTGGAGGGAAGATTCACATTAATGATGTATTTCAAGTAGATGCCCAGCAGAAGAGGCAGAATTATGCAAACAGTTGCTGGGAATCATCAATATGGTAGCCAATATAAAGAGCAAATCTTACTTAACATGCCAATAGACTGTTTTATAAATTTCCTTGTTTAATCTGGATGATTCCTTGGTGCTGCAGTACAATGTTCCCTCTAATTTATTTTGTGCGCTGTCTCATTAAGTGGTTGCGCGGCCCAGTTAAATTATTGCGCATGCGCGGTTTCTCCCATGGAGCTGATGAGTGGCCTTCGCGGGGCCTCCAGACCCCTGCACGGCCACGCAGCTTAATGGGAACATTGCTGCAGTACAGTCTACAATTCATATTGGGCACGTGACATTTCTTTTGGCTGTATGACTGGCCAGTGCTGCAAGCACTCGCCATAAGGGGAACTAGACTTGGCCATTCATCCCAACTTGGCCAATCATCCCATGAGCTGCCTGTCAAATTATTAGCTATGAGAGCTTTATCTTTTTAACTCCAATTCCATGCCCTTCCTCAACATTTCTTAATACCCTTTCTTTCCAAATAGATACTTTATCTTCCTTTTAAACATCTCAATTGTTTCTACCCTTGGGATGTAGTATATTAAATTTTTACAGCTATGACAGCCAAATGTAACTTATTTTCCAATTTATATTTTGGGTCTAATGCAAGGTGGTTGAGTTGTTAGTTCCTCCCAGGCAGGAGGACATGAGTTAATTTGCAGGAATTGTGCTACGTATTATATTTTAATCTAAAAATAGTATGTCTAATACTCAGTTTCTGTCAGTCATATTCGTTTTAAAAAAAAAAGACAGGGTTCAGTTCTGGGGCCACTTCAGTTCACTGTGTCTATCAATGATTTGGGTATTGCACAGAATTACATAGAATATACAGCGCAGAAACAGGCCATTCGGCCCAGCTACTCTGTGCTGGTGTTTATACGCCATACAAGTCCACTCTCATTACATAACCTCATCTCAGCCTTTTAGCGTATCTTTCTATTCTCTTTTCTCTCACGTACTCTAGTTTCCTTTTGAAAGCATCTCGGCTATTCTTCCTCTGGTCACAGGTTTCACATTCTAACCACTCTCTGAGTGAAACAATCGCTCCTTATTTCCCTATTGGATTTATTAGTAGCTATCTTGTAGTTATGGCCCCGAGTTTTGGAATCTCCCTCAAGTGGAAACATTCTCTACACATCTACCCTGTCCAACCCATTCATAATTTTAAAGACCTCTATCAGGTCAACTCTCCATCTAAAGAAAAAAAACCCAACCTGTTAGGTGTAACCTCTCAGTTCTGGCACCACCCTTGTAAATCTTTTTTGCACTTTCTCCAGTGCTTTTATGTCCCGTAGGATTTTTAAACCCCGCACCTCTCATAGAGGATGGACCTGAATCTGTCTTAAAAGAAACCCCAACACCCCTTGATTTCACACAGAAATCTTGTTTCTTTAACCATTACAAATCACGCAGATAAGTAATCACATAGGACTTGTCAAGAGCACCTGGTTGATCAAGCCAGTGAACACTTGAGTGTAGGTGTCGATTTTCCTCCTTCGAGTGCATCCTGCTTCAGGTAAGCACTGACTGTAGCACCAGACCTGCCAAGATGTATTTTTCATCATCACGGGCGGTCCCTCGAACGAGGGTGACTTGCTTCCACAAGAGTTCACAGATGTTTCAATGAAGGACCCGATGTTCCAGTCCTGAACTCCAATTGAGGGGGTGGAAGATGCCTGTGCGTGGATATTTTTAACGTGTGGTGACCGTTGGACATCAGCCACCACAGGGGCTCGACGAAGCTAGGCCTTTATCCAGTGGCAAGGGTTGAACCAGGATCACTGGAGACCTGCTCTGCTGCACGGACCTGGTGCGCGCACATATCGCAGTGTGGGCTGGCCCGTGCTGCCCCTGGGCCCTCGCCTCTTCTGGGCCCCGTACCCTCATTCGCTGCACATTCACCACCATGTTCCAGGGCCCAGCGCTCCAGCTCTATTTATAGCCCCGACCTGCGGTGTTGTTCTCACACAGGTCAGGGCGGCCCACAATGTGCCAGATGTCTATGTTTCTGCTAGTTGAGGTGCAAGTAAATGTATTAGGAAGATTGGTTTTGTCCAATGACCTATCATTGCTAGGCATTAATGATGGATGGTTGGCTGTTCGGTGTGTGTCACTCAACTTTCTTAGATGTTACAACAGCTTATTTTGCAGCTTTTCAGAACAAGCTGAACTTTACTTGGTTTGGTCATGTTTCTCTGCATGCCGCGGTTACACTCCCTCAAGGCCGCAGCTAGTTATCATCAATTCCTCGCTTGGAAACAGCCAGCTGTTATCAGTACAAAAGCAAAACACTGCGAATGCTGGAATGTGAAATAAAAACATAGAATGCTGGAAATCTCAGCGGGTCAGGCAGCATCTGTGGAGAGAAAAACAGCATTAACGTTTCAGGTTGACGACCCTTCGTCAGCTGTTACCAGTTCCTTATTTAAGACCCTCGCAGCAGGTCGGGGCCGTAAAAAGAGCGGCGAGTGCCGGCCATGGGCAGCGTGGAGGCAGGCCACTTCAAGGTACAGCGCGAGCTGGTACAGGAGGACGACGGCTGTGAAGAGTGACGTCATCAAGATCCAGGTCGATGATTGGAGCGTGGGCATATACAGCAGGAGCGGCGAGAGACTGTAGAGGGCCCAGGGGAGGCGCGAGTTCAGGGCCAGAGGCCCAGGGGCAGCACGGGCCAGTCCACACTGCAATACGTGTGCACACTTGGTCCGTGCACCAGTTGTCTTGGGAATCCTTGCCACTGGACCAAGACCGAGCTCTGTCAAGCCTGTGTGGTGGCTGGTGTGCAACAGCCACCCCACGTTAAAAAAAAATTCACGCACAGGCATCTTCCATCCTTCAGGATGTAGTTTGGGTCCTTCATTGAAACACCTGTGAACTCGTCCTTTTTTGGCGTGGAAGCAAGTCATCCTCGATACGAGGGACTGTCTATGATGATGATGATGATTTAAGACCCCATTGTCTGTTCTCTCTACATACTTTTAGCATCTGTGCAGCCACTCTGGTCTCACAGTCTGGTTTCATCAAACATTTTTCGCACAAGAAAATTAACACCTTTCTTTCAATCCTTTTTATAATATGGATACCAGAACTGCACAGTACTCTTAAGTCCACATCATTAATGTAAATTAAGAATAACAGTGGTCCCAACACTGATCCTTATGGAACACTACTTTCTACCTCCTTCCAATCTGAATAACGACCCTTTACCCCTAATCTCTGCTTTCTATTTTTTAGCCATTCAGCTATTTTTCCCATGACTCCACATGCCCGAACCATTGTCATGAGCCTACTGTGTGGTAAATAGAGGAGGACGTTCCATAATCCCTCGCGATTGACAGTGTCAAAGGCCTTTGTGAGGTCAAAGAAAGCCGTGTACGAGGGTTGGTGCTGTTTCCTGCATTTCTCTTGCAGTTGTCGCGCGGTGAAAATCATGTCCGTCGTACCCCTGAGTGGACGGAATCCGTATTAAGACTCTGGGAGGAGCTCTTCAGTGACCGGGAGAAGGTGGTTGATGAGGATTCTTGTGATGACTCTCCCAGTGGCTGACAGCAGTGAGATTCCTCTGTCGTTGCCGCAGTTGGACTTGTCCCCTTTTTTAAAGATGGTCACAATTACGGCATTTCTGAGATCTCCCGCCATGTTCTCCTCCTTCCAGATAAGAGAGATGAGATCATGCATTCGTGCCAATAGTGCTTCTCTGCCATACTTTAGTGCCTTGGACAACGTGGACCATTTTCCATACCTCGGAAGCATACTATCGGCAAGGGCAGACTTCGACGAGGTCCAACATCGCCTCCAGTGCGCCAGCGCAGCCTTCGGTCGCCTGAGGAAGAGTGTTTGAAGACCAGGACCTCAAATCTGGCACCAAGCTTATGGCCTACAGGGCTGTAGTGATACCCGCCCTCCTATATGGCTCAGCGACGTGTACCATATACAGTAGACACCTCAAAGCGCTGGGGAAAGGCCACCAATGCTGCCTCCGCAAGATCCTGCAAATCTACTAGGAGGATAGACGCACCAACGTCAGTGTTCTTGATCAGGCCAATGTCCCCAGCATCGAAGCACTGACTGCACTTGACCAGCTCCGTTGAGCGGGCCACATCGTCTGAATGCCCGACATGAGACTCCCAAGGCAAGCGCTCTATTTGGAACTCCTACACGGCAAGCGAGCCCCAGGTGAGCAGAGGAAACATTTCAAGGACACCCTCAAAGCCTCCTTCATAAAGTGCATCATCCCAACCGACACCTGGGTGTCCCTGGCCAAAGACCGCCGTAAGTGGAGGAAGAGCATCCGGGAGGGCGCTGATCACCTCGAGTCTCGTCGCCGAAAGCATGCAGAAAACAAGCGCAGGCAGTCGAAGGAACGTGCGGCAAACCAGACTCCCCACCCACCCTTTCCTTCAACGACTGTCTGTCCCACCTGTGACAAAGGAAGTGAATGTAATATCTCCAAGTTTGCAGATGACACTAAGCTGGGTGGCAGTATGAGCTGTGAGGAGGATGCTAAGAGGCTGCAAGGTGACTTAGACAGGTTAGGTGAGTGGGCAAATGCATGGCAGATGCAGTATAATGTAGATAAATGTGAGGTTATCCACTTTGGTGGCAAAAACAGGAAGGCAGAATATTATTTGAATGGTGACAGATTAGGAAAAGGGGAGATGCAAAGAGACCTGGATGTCATGGTACATCAGTCGTTGAAAGTTGGCATGCAGGTACAGCAGGCGGTGAAGAAGGCAAATGGCATGTTGGCCTTCATAGCGAGAAGATTTGAGTATAGGAGCAGGGAGGTCTTACTGCAGTCGTACAGAGCCTTGGTGCGGCCACACTTTGAATATTGTGTAACGTTTTGGTCTCCTAATCTGAGGAAGGACATTCTTGCTATTGAGGGAATGCAGCGAAGGTTCACTAGACTGATTCCCGGGATGGTAGGAATGACATATGAAGAAAGACTAGATCGACTAGGCTTATAGTCACTGGAATTTAGAAGAATGAGAGGAGATCTCATAGAAACATATAAAATTCAGACTGGATTGGACAGGTTAGATGCAGGAAGAATGTTCCCGATGTTGGGGAAGTCCAGAACCAGGGGTCACGGTCTAAGGATAAGGAGTAAGCCATTTAGGACCGAAATGAGGAGAAACTTCTTCACTCAAAGAATTGTGAACCTGTGGAATTCTCTACCACAGAAAGTTGTTGAGGCCAGTTCGTTAGATATATTCAAAAGGGAGTTAGATGTGGCCCATGCGGCTAAAGGGATCATGGGGTATGGAGAGAAAGCAGGAAAGGGGTACTAAAGTTGCAAAAATTATCAGCCATGATCATATTGATTGGTGGTGCAGGTTCGACGGGCCGAATGGCCTACTCCTGCACCTATTTTCTATGTTTCTATGTGACAGAGGTTGTAATTCCCGTATGGGACTGTACAGTCACCTGAGAACTCACTTTTAGAGTGGAAGCAAGTCTTCCTCAATTTCGAGGGACTGCCTATGATGATGATGATGATGATGATGATGACTGTGTGGTACCTTATCGGACATCTTTTGAAAATCCAAGTATACAACATCTACTGCATTACCCTCGCCTACTCTTTCTGTTGCCTCTTCAAAGAATTCTATCAGGTTAGTTAAGCATGACTTATCCTTTTGGAATCCATGCTGACTTTTTTTGTCTCTCGGTGCTCTTCTGTCACATTTTTTTAGTATACATTCCAGTATCTTTCCTATCAATGATGTACCATAGATGTAGGAAGTTGTGTCAAAATGTGCAAATAATGCCAAAATAGGCGGTATAGTTAGTTCTTTAGAAGACCAAAGGGTGATATACAAGATGAGGAAATGGGCTAAAATGTGACATGGAATTCAATGTCAGCAAGTGTGAGGTGATGCGTTTTGTTTTTAAAAAATTGACAGTAATTATACTCTGGCAGTACGCCTGGTGCTGTGAAAGGGCAGAAGGATTTTGGAGTACAGGTTCACGGGATGTTAATAAGGCTGTAAAAAAAAAGAACCTAATGGAGTTCTAGGTTTTATCATGGGGCATAGAATATAAAAAAACAAAAGGTAATGATGATATTTGTAGATAAATAGAAACGCAGTTTTGGAAATCGAGAAGTAGCATTGGTTGGAGCATAGAGGTTTTTCTGCAGTACAGATTGAGGAGTTGGTACAGATGTAAGAATTAGGAACAGGAATAGGCCCTTCAGCCTGCTCCACTATTCAATTATATCATGGCTGATCTTACCTCAATCCTATTTATCCGTCTTAGCTCCATATCCCTCAATACCCTTAGCTAACAAAAACCTATCCATCTCAGACTTGAAAGCTCCTTTTCCTATCTAAAATTTTAATATATTATGCGGAGAAGATGTAATACATGTAACCTGTAACATGCTATAGTCCAACAAAGCATATGAATTTAAATAAAAACCTTTAAATAAAACTGTTTGAAACATTCTGCAAAGTACAAAATGTGGATAGTAGTTAGTTATTGCTTCTCTCACAAAGTCTGATTTTGAGACTTGCAAGTTATTGAAGCAAATGCTCCCTTAAAGGACGGGATTTCACAGACTATTTTTATAAATTGGAAGCAATACAAAACATCCTTGGACTGGAACAATTTCTGACATTGAATACTCCACAGTCAGATGATTAATACATCTACCGTCAATTTATAGAAGGATTTAATGTACAAGGTCTTGTGTCTATTTATAATCTTATGCTTGAACTCAAATGTTTTTCTTTGACTGGCTGGATGAGGCGATGGGGCTGCATTTGAGTGGATGAGGTAAACAGGCTAAATCTGATATACTTGGATTGGTTTTCAGACATGCATAAATAAAAAAAGGAGTACCTGGATTACCTTAATCTTGCAGATAAACTGAAAATAAAACTAGCTCTCCGGGCTGTGGATAGTCTAAATGAGCAAATGCTGGCATGCTGCACTGGTAGCATAATTTTGCTTGCATGGTTAAACCAACTTTCACAAAAACAAATCAACTATTGTGAATTCAATAATGGACAAATGGACCTGGAAGAGAAAAAAGTGACATCACTCGAAGGATTATTCCAAAATCCATGGCGTGCCTGAGAACCTGAAATGTTGGAAACGCCATGGCTTTTCTAAGAACTACAGTTGGAATATCTAGCAAACATTCCTATTGTGGATAATCTTTGTTGCAGAAGGTTTGGTTAAACAATTGGCTGATAAAGTTCTTGAGTTACTTGAATCTGATGTGATTCCTGGAAATAGCATCAACTATGAAATTCTTAGAAGCAAAAGAGACATTCACCAACAGAACAACTGGGATAATCTTTTGTCTTTGGAACTAATGCAGAGTGTTTCTTTTAAAGAAGAATTGTACTACTTTTAAGAACCACAGAGGGATTAACACATCAATTGTGAGAAAGATATATATATTCTGGAATCATTTTATGGTGACTATGGAAAATATGATTTATCTGCTGCTTTTGCATAAGCCTTACGGGATCATGGGATTCTGGAAAATTGGCACGAGGACGTTTCTGTCCCCAACCAAATACTGAAATGGACATTATTAATCACATGGCCAATATATTAGCATAGAAGATGATGGATTTATTCTTTGACACAGAAGAGTTTTTTTTCCTGTTTATTTAACAGCAGGAGGCATTATCCTAAGCTGTTACGCAGATAATATTTTATTTTCATCAAGTTCACTTATGTTTTCTTGAACTTTCTGGCAGCATTGTGGCCACCTAATTGTACCAATGATAAACCTAGGTCTCAAGTCTTAGTTTCTATGTTGTCGTTTAAGCAGTCTTCGGATTCTTTTATACTGCCATTTTTGCATCAATGCGAAGTGGTTTTGGGTGCACATCAACTTAAATTTGGTATAATTTAGACTTAAAATGCACTCTAAATCTGAGGTGTGTGACTTCTCCAAGAGGCTATCTCCCATCTGAGTGCCCGAAACATGCAGCATAAATCCAGCTAACATATGTCAGTCTTTGACCACATGATACAATGTTCAGTTGCTGGCCAGGAGTCTTTCGAAGTCGAGCAGAGTTGTGGTTTTGACCACTGCTGTGTGATATTCTTGCTGCATGACTTTGGATGAAGTCTGAAGGCTGATGCACTGAATTGGTCCCTGATTGGTCTGTATAAACAGGTCGCAGTGATGTTTAAACAGATTTTCAGCTTGAAGTAAAGTCACAATGAGCACTAAATTAGTATCCACTGAGCATGCTCATTTTTCACAAGTGTTCTATAATATCCTATGAGTGTGTAAACTGCTTCTCTATGTTAAGGTCATTGATTGTATAGCTCAAATGTTGGAGATTGTAAGTGGACCAAATTGTTAGAGGACCACCTTATTAACCATTATACAGAGCAAGTGGGATAATTTGTGTTTAGATCTTCATTTTCAGAAGGAATTGTCCATTTCAGTATCAAAGTACTCTTGTGGCTCCCTGGAGATTCTGAAAGCAAATTATACGTGCTGGAAGTCGGCATTAAAATGTTCTACAACTTCAGCACTAGTTCATTGGTACAATTTTGATCAGAGAACAGGCTGGATTTTCGGCTAATTTGCGCTCCATTTAGTGGCGGGGCGCAAAAACGATTGTTTTTGGTGCGAAACGAGACGCACAAGATTTTGCGCTCGGGCGGAACTTTCGGCAATGGTTTTGTAGCAGCACTAAAACTTAACGCCCGCCCGCTGTTTTCACCATTTGGACGATGTAAATCGTTGTGTATCACTGCAAAAGCTGAAAATCTAGCCCAACAAATAAATGCAGTGCTTCATCAATACAGTAGCATCTATCCCACTTCATTACCATAGTGGCTAAAATTCTGCTCTCATTGTATGATTTGAGGGACTGGGCAGACTGCTTCTCCAGTTGTTTTTTCCAGAAGTTATGGAATCTGGGACTTGATCCCTTTTAAGTAGAATGCAGTGCTATAAATATTACTTTGCAGTCTTGCTGCAGCCTCAGTCTAGACTAAAATGTACTGCTCAGTATTCAACTACCTTTGTAATACTTGGAAGGAAGCCATTTAGTCTGCTTAGCGATCTATCTTGAGACATCAGTCATAATCCTGTCTAGATCTATTTACTTGTAACCTTACAGAAGATAAAAGACATCAATGTGGTCTAGTTTTGAGCCTAAGTCCCAAAAGTGAGAATGGTGAGTTTACTAATTGCTCCACCAAGTACTTTGACATTGTACTGGATTGTTGTAAAGGTATGTGGTGTCATTCCTAAGGAAACAAATACAGGTACTGATGGAAGTGAAACAAACTTGACATAAGCAGGACTTATGACGACTGTAACTGAAAAGCCATTGTACACAAAATGAACAAGGAATTACACAGTCATCTTGCAGGTAACACAAAGCATTATATTGTGTTATATTGTACATATGCTGAGTTGCATTTCAAACAATAAGGCTCTTTTTAATCATCAGAGCAGAGACTGGATTTCTTTTTTAAAAAGGGCACTGTGCTGAACTACTTTGCCATCCAGTTCCATTTTCTAAAAAATGTAAATAGTTAACAACAAAACTGGTGATGTCTTTAATATGTTATGGTGGTAGAGTTTTTGGTTTAACTTTGATTATCAAAATGATTGTGTGAGAGAGATGTTGGAGCATTTGGATGAAATTGACTGTGTGTAAAAGTAGGGAGTTTCTGTGCTAGTTTTTTTTTAGCTTTTTTCAGTTTTGTGTTCATGATGTAGAGCTGCATTCCACTTTAAATTTAGTATTTCTATTCATACTGTACATCAACTGGGACTTTCCTTGTTCCTTTTTAGAATGAAAGTAAACTTCCTTGAAATAGTAATTTAACACAGTAATTGTATTCTCGCTCACAAAACCAGGGTTGTGTGGTCCCATGCTTTTGTGTCTGCCACAAAAGGCTGTAGCAAAGCTTCGGACCTCATTTTTGATGTTAAACCTCAGACTTCACATAACCAGTTTGAAATGTCATTGCATGAATTATGTATGATATGCAACACAGAAATGGCCCAACCAGTCCATGCCGGCATTTATGCTACATTCGAGCCTCCTCCCGTCTTTCCTCATCTAAATCTATCAGCATAATCCTCTATTCCCTTCTTCCTCATATGCTTATCTAGCTTCCCCTTAAATGTGTTATGCTCATAATAAATGGTCAGACCCCGAGTACTGTGTGTAATGAGCAAGTGTGACCTTGGCTCCTTTATTGTCGTTCCAGAGTACAGGTACCTCGTGGGGGGCCTGCTTGTATACTATACTCCCAAGGGATGCTGGGATCCCTTGGGACTCCAACAGGTGGGCCCTCTGGTGGACAGGTGTGATGCAGGTTACAAGGGGTTAAATACATCATAAAATGCTTCTGTACTATTCTCTTCAGCCACTCCCTGTGGTAGAGAGTTCCACATTCTCACCATTGAGCCTTGTTCCTGTTCTCTTACCATTGTCATTTACTGTCCTTCCTTGGTCCAGTTTTCACTCTAGCCACAAGCACACAGCCATGCATACCATTTTAAGAATGCTTTATATGTATTTGTGTGTGTGTGTGTTAAGCAGATTGCCATAGGATTGCAGACCCGATTACTCTCTCTCATCAGCAGCTTGCCGCACTAATTTTTGTAACTTGCTGTTGGTAGTCTTCTTGGTGATTTTAGGGCAATATTTTTGCATTGTTCTTGTTTACAGTGAACACACAGATTTACTTTGAGACATTGAAGCTACACTAACATGAGGATTCAACTGCTTACTGCAGTCAGTAACTGAGCCATACAGTCCAGGAGTGTCTCCGATTTGGTACCTAGTCTGTGCTAAGTTAGCTAGGATGGTATTAGGAGTACTGTACTACAGTTTGGCTCTGGACTAGGAAGGCGGAAAAGCAGCCAACATTTCCAGTGCTGATCGCTGGCCAGCAACTCCTGCTGGAAGAGTGTATTGGGTGAAGACTGGACTGGTCTTGTCATAATGCCACCTGCAGTCCAAGAGCCTGCCAGCACTCGTCAGTTAAGTTTATACATGAAGAATGGTTAATTGGGCAAGCTAATAAAGGGTAGTTGCTACTCTTGCATCTGTAACCAAGCAAGGAGTCAACACCTTCATAAGAACATAAGAATTAGGAATAGGAGTAGGCCATCTAGCCCCTCGAGCCTGCTCCGCCATTCAGTAAGATCATGGCTGATCTGGTCGTGGACTCAGCTCCACTTACCCGCCCTCTCCCCGTAACCCTTAATTCCCTTATTGCTTAAAAATCTATCTATCTTTGACTTGAAAACATTCAATGAGCCAGCCTCAACTGCTTCAGGAGGGGAGGAAAGAAAACTGGGGCAAACGAAAAGATTGTTGAACCCATAAGCTATATATCTGATACCAAGATGCAGTAATGTCCCATTATAAGGCATTTCAACTGACAATATTGCAAATGTATTACAGTAACATAATTGTGTTTGCTTTCATAAATATATTTATACCAGAGAGCTGTTCTGTTGGGATGGGCTCCACTTAAACTGGGCTGGGACCTGTGTCTTGGCGAATTTAATAACTAGGGCTTTAAACTAAAAAGATGGGGGAGGGTTCAGGTGAGGGGAAATTCATAAATTTAAAGAGAAAAGTCAAGCAGTGTAGTGATTTTAAAGATAAGCAGAGTGTGACAGGAAGGGTCAGAGTTTAACAGTAATATTGCATCAGTGAATAAAGTCAAATCAAGGAAAAATGGTTGGTTAAGGGGGACCAAGGGGTATAGAGAGAAAGTAGGAATGGGGTACTGAAGTTGCATGATCAGCCATGATCATATTGAATGGTGGTACAGGCTCGAAGGGCCGAATGGCCTGCTCCTGAACCTATTTTCTATGTTTAGAAAAAGTTAGAATGAAAGGTGCTTTATCTGAATGCACGAAGCATTCAGAAGAAAATAGATGATTAATGGCACAAATAGAGAGAAATGGATGAGATCTAATAGCCATTACAGAGATGTGATCAAGATTGGGAACTAAATATTCCAGGGTACTTGACAAGACAACATAGAAAGGAGGGAGGGTAGCCCTAATAATAAAAGATGACATGAGAACATTAATGAGGAAGGATCTTGGCTTGGAAGATCAGGAATTAGAATCAGTATGGGCGAAGATAAGCAATAAGAAAGGGCATAAAACACTGGTGGGAATAGTTGATAGACCTCCTGGCCATAGCTATACTGTTGGATGGAGTATTAATCAAAAAATAAGAGGAGCTTGTAACAAAGGTAATGTAATAATCGCGGGAGACTTTAATCTTCATATAAACTGAAAGATCAAATTGGCAAAAATAGTTTGGAGGACGCGTTCATACAATGCATTCGAGTCACTGGAGAAATTAATGGTGTTAAAAGCCGACAAATCCCTGGCCCTGATAGCCTACATCATAGGGGTCTGCAGAGATAGTGGATGCATTGGTTATTATCTTCCAAAATTCCCTAGATTCTGGAATGGTTCCAGTGGATTGGAAGGTAGCAAATGTAACACTGCTATTCAAGAAAGGAAGGAGAGAGAAAACAGGAAACTACACAGTCCAGTAAGCCTGACATCAGTCATCGGGAAAATGCTGGAATCCATTATTAAGGAATTGGTAACAGCAAGGTAGATGACGATAAACCAGTGGATATAGTATTTGGATTTTCAAAAGGCATTCAGTAAGGTGCCATACAAAATGTTGTTGCATAAGATAAGTGCCCATGGGGTTGAGGGTAATATATTAGCATGGATAGAGGATTGGTTAAAGGACAGAAAACAAAGAGTAGGAATAAATGGGTCAAGTTCTGGTTGGCAGGCTGTTACTAGTGGGGTGCTGCAAGGATCAATGCTGGGGACTCAGCTATTTACAATCTATATTAATGACTTGGATTAGGGGACGATACAAAATTGGGTGGGAAAATAAGCTGTGAGGAGTACACAAAGGCCAGAGCGGAGGATGAGCTGGAAAATGGTCAGGAAACCCAAAAGAACTGGTTTTCCGCAGGCCATTTCAAATCACTGATTCCCGCGCGCAACCGCTGGTTCTCTGGTGAGTAGACCTGCGGCACCAGTCCACAGAGGAGCGGGAGGGGGCTCAGGGTGGGGGAGAGCGGAGGCCAGAAGGGGGGAACCAAGATCGTAGGCCTCAGAATGGTCATGGGTGTCCAATCGCAGGGGGTTGACAAGGCAGGGACACAGGATCCAGCAAATAAATGGAAAGGCATTATCTCTTGGATCCAGCAATTCTCTCCTTCCTTTAGCTGGCGGGTTTCCCGAGGCCAGGAAAACCCGACCAGCCACAGTTACATTTAAAATGGTGGATCACCATGAGGCACGGAGTTTGATTATCATATTTAAAGTGCCAACCCCCATCCTGAGAGTGGGTTGGCGCTCTCTCCCTCCCCCACACCCCCTGTCCTGTCTCAACTAAAACCGGAAGTGGACGGTTTGGGGTCGGAATTCAGATCTTTACATTTTTAACCTTCCACCCAACCCCAATCCACTGGTTGTTTGGGGTTAAAATCCTCCCAAAGAATCTGCAAAGGGATATAGACCGTTTAAGTGAGTGAGCAATAAAGTGGCAGATGGAGTATAATGTGGGGAAATGTTTGGTTGGTCGAATAGAAAAACAAAATACTTTTTAAATGGAGAAACTATTAAACGTTGATGTTCTGAGAGATTTGGGTGTTCTTGTACATGAAAATAAAGTTAATATGCAGGTACAGCAAGCAGTTAGGAAGGCAAATGGCATGCTGGTCTTTATTGCAATTTCTTCACTCAGAGGGTTGTGAATCTTTGGAATTCTCTACCCCAGAGGGCTGTGGATGCTCTGTCGTTGAGTATATTCAAGGCTGACAT
Source organism: Pristiophorus japonicus (assembly GCF_044704955.1). Classification (NCBI taxonomy): domain Eukaryota; kingdom Metazoa; phylum Chordata; class Chondrichthyes; family Pristiophoridae; genus Pristiophorus; species Pristiophorus japonicus. Next base: position 21,113,639 of record NC_091996.1, read on the forward strand.
CAATAGATTTTAGACTCTATTGGGATCGGGCGGGAAAGTGGAGTTGTGGTTGAAGATCAGCCATGATCTTATTGAATGGCAGAGCAGGCTCAGCGGGGGGCCATATGGCCTATTCCTGCTCTTATTTTTTATGTTATTGTGCTTAACTATGCAAAATCTGGTTAATTCTGATCTTTGAGTACAATATTTCCAGTTAAATAATATGGTTAATTCAGAAAAATTAGTTGTACTTGCTTTATCAGTTTATGTACCATCTTCGAAATGTTGAGGAAACTTGTGGAGCGATTTAGGAGAAAGCGAAGATGGGAAAATGTCAGTCTGTGTGCTCTTGCACACCTAGTGCCCAGATAGCGAGAAACACAAGCTGTAGACAAATTGTGTGCCTATATTGGTCTGGAAAAGTGCATTTGGGAAGATTACCTGATTGGTAACCAATTAGCATCCAGGAAGTGAGTAACTAATTGGGGAAATTGGGTGGAGATTTGCTATGCCGTATTTTCACCCACTTAGTGGCCCATTCACTTTCTCGGTCAGGTTGTGTCCTGGTTCCAGAAGTGCCCGTCAGATTGCAGTAATACTTTTAAACCCCTGTTGATGTCATTTAGCTGTGCACCTCTCGATGTTTACACTGGGAGAGTGCTCTGTCATCTACCTGTCATATAAAATCCAGGGCTGCGAGGGTTACTACTTATGAAACTGCTTTTAAAGAGCTGTAATAGCAAAATTATGCCAAGATTTGAGGCATTTTCTGAATTAGTTTTCTTGTCTTTTTTTAATGTTTTCTGTTTCCAATTAGTCAGTCAGGAGGCTTTGTGCTGTGTTCTGGTATGTCCACAATATTGGGACAATGAGAATTCCCCTTTGCATTCTTGGTGGAGGAGTAAAGGATGATATGCCAGGGAGTTGAGGCTGCACGAACAGCTGTACCCACCTGTTGGTAGCCACGACCATGCATATATATATATATATATAGTAAACACCCAAGGTACTTCCGAGGAGAAAGTGATGGCAAGCACTGGTAGAATTAGGAGTGATAATTAAAAGCATGGTTGAGGAAATAGGGTTTTAAGACGGCTATTAAGGCATGAAGAGAAATAGCAAGGTGGAGGATTTTAGGGCAGGATCTCCAGAGTGTAGGGCTCTGCCGCTAATGGTGGGCTGGAGTGGAGTGAACAAATGATGTCCAAGAGGCCAAAGTTGGTGGACACAACATGAGGTTGCAAAGATAGAATAGGGTGAGCCCATGGAGAAATTTATAAAACAGGACATAATCAGTGATAATGAATAGGTGTGGAAAAGCTCAAAATAAACTCTTCCCATGTGGGGCAAAATCTAATTGTACAAGTGGGTGTTTCTCACTGTCTGACTGAACACTGCATGAAAATTTAACTTGCTCACCATTACACTACATTGGTGACAACACCGTTGAGGATTCTGAAGGGTCCATGCAGCACCCTTCCAGTTTATCTATTGCAATTAAAAGAAAGGTTGATATTTCTGAAACTTACAAACCATTTCTATTCTGTTAAACAAGAAATTCAATTCCAGCAGCATGATAAAATCTAGGATGAAAATTTGCTCTTGTGTTGGTTGTTTCATTGACCCGAGTGTTGCCATAAGAGTTCAATGATTGATTGCACATTCATTTCCTTAATCACTCCGACTAAATTAAAATAGAAACTAGTCTACATTGCGACAAACTAAATAATCTGTTTCTGTGTTGTAACATTTACTGGTAACCTTGTCAATTTGGTTAGTGTAGGTGTGCAGAAGCATTACGAATTTCCAGATTTGTCATACTCTGGTTTTTAAAAAAAACCCAGAGTTTAATGCTGGGTTAAAACCTTTATTTCCCCCTTCAGCCAACATAAAAGCTTGACTTGTTCTCCTTATCTGCGACTCTTGGCCTTGGTCATCCAGACTGAAAGAAACCGTGGTATATGTTTGACGGGAAACCCAGGATTTACAAGCAGTTTTAAATGGCACAAGAGCCCAATGGATTTGTGTGCAATGGTCTGCCTTCATCGCCCGACGAAAATGAATTACCTTCTGGCTTTCCACAAAACATTTGTGATGACGTACCGGAGGAGAAGTACCTGTGCAGCTTTTGTAAAAATGTCTTGAAGAAAGCATACCAAACATTGTGTGGCCATCGGTATTGCTGGGCATGTGTCGAGTGGATTGTCAAGTAAGACATTTCTACATTGATTGCAGTCTTTTTATAGTTCATGTATTCAGCTAAAAATAACTGCCAAGAAAAACAATACAATTATTTGTTTTGCTGACTAGTTAACTCTTTGTTTAAAAAGGGGATCAATGCCATTTTGGAAAGGTAGACTAAATAGAAAAGTTGTCACTTTTGTCTGGTTAACTTAATTGCGATGCTGTTTATTGTGATATTGCATTATAAGTTGACAGAAGGGGGAGGAATAAAAGTTTGCCAAACATTTTAAAATGTAACTAATACCTCCTAATGCAATTGCATTTGTATTTTTGCCTCGAATTTTAAATAACAAATAAAATATTGGTTCTAGCTATCATGTAGAATATTACAAATCAGAATATTACAAAATGTAAATGGCTGCCTTTAGTTTATCACACCATAATGCAATTTTTAGATGTTGGATTTATGCATAGTATTGAGCTGATTCATTGTTCTGAGCTGCCCATATTATTTTGATGTGCTTTGAAATGAAGCGTATTACTCATTAAATTAATCTGTTTTAGACAGCACAAGAGTTGGTTGCTGCAGAGAAAAATTTAATTTCTCTTGTGCTCTTTCAAGTTGAGAGATGTGCATGTAGTTCATCTGATTCTCCAATTCTATTGACGCTACTGTACGTGCAGTGTTGCAAAGATACAGATAATTATGTTTGCTGATCATGAAAGCTCAGTCTTTGTAAAACCAACCAGTGGCTTTTGCACATTCTGCCTTATTTAGGTGTAACTTCCAATTTATAATTTAAGCGATTGAATAATGACACAAATTTAAGGGGAAATATGTGCCTTTTCATGCTACTAATTGTAATCACTAACGAGCTTAATGCAGATATTGATATTGAAATATTTTGCTTTTATTGAACAGATACAATAAAGCTCCAATCTGCCAGAAATGTAAGGAAGATGATCCTTCGAGCATAAATGAAGATAGCATTTTGGCCTTGGGAAAGGTATGTCATTTTATAGTAAAAGATGTCCAGTAAACTTAATAAAGCTTAGCAGTTTCAGTATATAAAACTAGGTGGAATATTTTTGTGGTCTTAACCAAATCTAGTCACTGGCATTCAACATTATTTCATTACATGTGATAACTCTTCTATTAGTCGGAACATGCTTCTTACATATTTGTGGGGGAAAAGTTACTGTAATGAAAATGTTATCCCAAGACAACGGGTAGAGATGCTGAAATATTACTAAAATATTAAGAGCAGCCCAATTCAGTAGAATACAGTATTCTTTTCATTGTGGTAACTTTTTTTCCCCACAAATATGTAAGAAGCAAGCTCCGACTCGAAGGATGAGAAGCATTCAAAGTAATTATATCAAAGGAAAAATGAAGAATGGTTTACCAATGAATTCTATGTTCCTTTTTAAAATACCATTTAGTTTTAAAAACAAAAAATGGATGCCTGTTTGAATATCATAAGAAAAACAAACTGCCAGCGTTTTTTGAAAAGGCACTCTGATAATCTGGGAAATTTTATTAAGCAGTCAGGAATACAGATTTTGCACAGTTTAAAGAATGCTGTTGAAGTTAGAACTACTGTGATACTATGGGTAGCAAAAAATTAATGTGTACATTTTTGACGACAAAATGATTTTCTCCCTTCTTACTTTTTCCCTCGCCCTCTTTTGAAGACAATCCGTTCCATGGATATCAAAAATTCTCTGGTACCTTGCCCAAGTACTCATTCTACTATTTTTGTTATTGGTACAATGCAATAGAGTAACATGAGCTTTCCTCCCTCAAGAGAAATGGTGGCCATTTTTATGAATAGCAGCTTACCAATTTGTACTCTGGAGAGTCTAATTAGCAATCAAATATTATTTTTGATACAATCGCTAATATTCAGCAGTATATTCTACTGAAGTTGTGTTCCACAATTTTTTTCCCACTCATTTGAATAAAGTAATGCAAATAAAGTAATGCAAATAATAAATTTAGTGCTTAATAATCTGAATAATCAGCTAATTTAAATTATATAAATTTGAACTCAGACTCTAGAATATAAATTAGGAAACTGAAAAAACTCCCCACGGTTCTCTTAAAACATTTGTTCAGAATAACAATTGTATCAGTAACAATATTTAAAGGATATGAAAGTATCATTTATACTTGGAGTTTTACAATACAAATCTGACTCACTTTTTAAAAACTGAAATGGCAATTAAGAAATAGCAATACAATTTATACATTGATCTATTTAAATTTCCCACAATCCTAATGAATGCAAAGGGACTTAATTATCTCCATATTCTAATGAAGATGTGAGCTGCTGATATATAGATGTGATTCTTGAGTACCTCTCTGGCTATTCCATTATAAGATTAACAGATTTAAACACAATACTTCAGGTCTGACTACTGAACTTTAATGTGAAATATATACATAGTAACTGATGTAATCTAAGCATAACTTCATGCTATTGCTGTGCTACGGGGCTCTGCAGGCCAGTTCTACATTCTGTGCTTTGTGGAACTGTGTCCAATAATACCAGTGAGGATTACTGCACATACTTTTATTGGTATTTACCTTTTATAGCAGCAAATGGGTGAAGGGAGTATTCACTCAAGGTCAGTATGGTTTACTCCCATTTGTTAATTCTTTTTTATAGGTATCCTTAGTCCAAGCTTATTCCTCAGCCAGAAGGATGGACAGCTAGCCTATTTCCACCTCTTTGGCAAAGTCTGCTCTAAGCTGCATGTGCATTCCATTTTGTTTCTCTCTTCACATGCCCCCTCTCAAAAAATGCCTGCACTCTACTCAGTGCCTCTCTCTGACAGCAAACCTCACCAGTTGCCCATGTGGGAAATTGCAGGCGTGAACTTGTATGCCACCACCAACAACAACTTGTATTTATATAGCACCTTTAATGTAGCAAAATGTCCCAAGGCACTTCACAGGAGTATTATGAGATTTTAAAAATTTGACATGCTGATTACATTTAGAAAACAGACTGAGAATGGAACTTTTTATGCAAATATTAGTGTTTTAATACAAACTGTGAAAATATAATTCTGTCTTGTTAATCAGTCAAGTATCTTGGAATTCATAACGTTAAAATTTAAATACCACAATTATTTAGATTAATCATGTTTTGGAAATTCCACATACCTGTGTCACAATGTGACCAGAGTGGGTGGGCGGGGGTAGTTAAGACCTCGACACTTAGCAAAATTGTCCCCTTATTACAACAGTTAATTTCCATTGAGTATATTTCTGTTTCACATTGATGTGTGGTAGCAGTTTTTCGTAAAGGCCAGACACATTGCAACAAATTCTTACACCGCTTCCCTCAAGCAGGGGCTTGACGCTGTCTTGAACCCTTGAAGGAGGATTCTTAAATACCCTTCTCAATTCAGAGTCAGGCTTAGTACTTTCGATATTTTCAAATAGGAAAACCTGTGTTGGCAATTGTGCCATGTATGTTATAGCATAGATTTTAAAATGAAATCTGCAAGATACTAGGAGTTCCCCAAGTGCGTGATATTTCTATATTTAATGACTTACTAGCATTTTTGTTTCTTTAGTACTGTAGTGTATATGTTTTTTTTAAACTGCAGTGAGAGCAGTTTTTCTGTGGGTAGATGGCACTGTGTTTCAAAAGTTAGGATGCTGCATTCCCAGGAGTGTATCATATTCTCCAGTAGCCCCCACACACAAAAGTTTTAAAAACCAGTGATGGACTCTGCTGACATAAGATTGTGAGGTTGAGTTTCCACTCCTTTACACCAGTAATATCGGCGGAATTCGGGCAGAGTCGGCCAAAGATCAGGAATTTCAAACTTAAGTGAGTTATGCACTCAAGTTTCCAGAATCTTTCACATTGGTTCAAGGTTCAATTCGCCCGGACCAAGCCTCACCCATGAAACTGGCCACGACCCCCGCCCTCCCCTGCCGCCAGGTCAACATTGCGAGCTTCCACCGATTGCACTGGTTAGGGAATGTTCTTTTCACTCATTTTCTTAGGTGCACAGGCAGCAGTAGGCACGTTTTTGAAGTTTTTCATATCAAACTGAATGAATTTTAATGGAAAGATTTTTTTAAATTATGTTCTCTTATGCTGTCCAATATCAAAAAATATTTAATTTGCTAAGAAACCGACCAATGAAAGTAGTAAGTGGTTCAGCATATTTTTTGAAGTCATTTCTAATGAGTTTTAATCCAGTTACTCTCAGGTGAAGGACTGGACACTCCTATTAAAAAGTTTTTTTTTTAAATGCCTATTTTTTGTGATAAACCCATTTTCAGCTGTATTAATAAAACTGCATCAGGTTACCACTCTTAAATACATCATGGAATGATTCTTAATGGAAAGATTTTAAAAATTACATTTCCTTATGCTGTACGATTGTGCAGGTTCATGGAAGATTTTACGTTTGTGGTTATGTAAATGATTTTTAGCAGAAACTGAACTGTAACCTAACTGGCGCAATATACAACGCAATTTCCGAATTGTGCCCCAAGCAGGAACCCCACCCGTCTGTTTAACCCGGATATGTGATGTGCTCATATCTCAGCATAACTTTCTGTAAATTTAAGAGTTGCATTTTGTTAAGTCTGTCTCCTCTAGTTAATTGCGTTTGTGCCCAAAGTATGGTTTGATTTGTTACACAAATCTCTGTTAATGTAAGTTGTATAGTGTGGGTTTACATATTAAGATCTTGAATTTTGTGTTCCTTAAACTTTCCAGTTAGGAACTATTTCCCTTGAAGTTTTGTGATGTGGAGAAAATGTGCAAATATATGTTTTGGCAGTATTTTCACAAAGTATAGGTATTATTCTATACTTTAATTGTTGGTTTCTGTATTTTTAAAAGCCCTTTGTTCTCAGAAGAGCAAACAACTTTTTAATCAAAGGGAATTTTTTAACAAGCGCAGATAAACCATCATAATTATGAGGTAGCTTCTATGAATAAAATAAGCTATTTATAATCTGCAAGATTTTCCAAACATCCTTATTGTTTCCAACATCCTTATTGTTCAAACATCCAAATCAGTTTGGGAAAATTTTGAGTTTTTTTTGCTGGAACAGTCATCTATTAATTATCCTTTTTTTTAGATTTTCAGCGATGCTGCAGTATCCAAGGAGATCTTAGATTTGAAAGTACATTGTATCAATCCTGGGTGTACCTGGAAAAATGTAATGAAGAACTATGAGGTGGGTTAAACAATTAGTGAAGTTTACAATCTTAAAATGTAAGGAAGTTGTCATGTGTCAAAGCTGGACCGGTTGATGGCAAAATTCAAATCTTTCTATTACTACGTTCTGCAACTTTGATGGATTTCACAAAGTGAAGATGACCATTCGGCCCATTCTAGCTCATGCTTTCAGAAAGATCCTACAGTCCCATTATAGCATCCAAAGATTTTAATCTCCAATAACCCACTGACAAGTCCATTCCATGTAATGATCACTTTGTGTGAAATCAGGCCTAAATTTGCTGATTACTAGTTTGCATCTGTGCCTCCTTGTCCCACTGTCATGATTTAGTTTGTAGCAGTGCTCTGGAGTTGCCTGTTTTATACTGTTTACTATCTTTAATATCTCAAAATTTTTCCAGTCTCTTTTTTTTTGGTAATAAATTCTTCTGGAGATTGGTCTCATGGCTGTTCTCTGAACCTCCTTCAGGACGTCAGTGTCTCCCTTGTGCCTTGATGGCCAGAACAGGGCATAATGAGTGTTCTGGCCAGATCAGAATACAGTTTATGCATGGCAAGCTCTGACTTGTATACTGTGTTGGCTATGTTTATGTGTAAGCTTTCATTTAGGTTATTATCCATGTACTACTTAGTTTTTTGAAAATATTTTTGTGTGCAAGGGCTGCTCTCTACCTGTGTCTTTTTAATAGGGCACTAATATACATTTTGCGTTGCTACAAAGTCATTTCAGCCAGCATTGGGATCGAATGTGGCTGTTATCAGTGGTTAATGTCCTGAAAAGTGGACATTGTTGACGAGCATATTTTTGTTGGTCTAGATCCAAAATCATCTGTGCCCAAGAAATTAGACCAGAAGCATTTTAAACCCTTGCAATAATCATTTTGGTTAATATTTCTAAATGATCAAACACCTATATTTGCCACTTTTTACCCTTCCCTCAGGCTGTTGTTTTATCATAGGTCTCCCATGTGGCTTGCTTGCCTCTTCGAAATGTGGGGGTCAGATATTAGCACAGCTCCACCTTTGGTTGATGGGAAGTTAAGACTGCGGTATAAATTTGTCATCTCTTCAAGATAAAGTATGCAGCGCTGCTTTTAAAAGGACGTTGATGTTTTAGTTTAACTCTGTAAAATCTAAATTCAGTCAAATTATGTTTGACAGAGTTGAGTAATGGGTAACCCTAGGGCTTGAACAATGGCCATCTGATTGGAAAACTGTATGAATGAATGTTGAATTCCATCTAAAAATGGGCATACTGAGGGCTGTTTCTAACGCTTTGGTACTGCTCTCCTCCCCCTTCCCCCTCAGTGGAAGTGAGGGTGCCGCAGTATTGATACATGATGGGCCGAATAAGCTCCTGTGCTACAAGATTCTATGAATGTCAATGAGTAGTGTCAAATCTCATCTTTTTTCTGTCACGCATGATATAATTTCCAAACCATGGTGTCTTAGAACAACTAATCAATGTTGGGATTGTGTGTCCAGGGAATGCACTTGCCGTTTATTGACTTGACACAGGAAGGATACATGAATCAACCGGACTAACCTCATCAAACCTCTCCCTTACTTCATCTTAGTGCAGTTGATGTTGTGTATATGGACTTACTGATTGGGGCCCAGAAGAGGCGAGGGCCCAGGGGCAGCACGGGTCAGCCTACACTGCGATGTGTGTGCACACTCGGCCCATGCAGCAGAGCAGGTCTCCAGTTGTCCTGGTTAATCCTTGCCACTGCACCAAGACCTAGCTCTGTCAAGCCCGTGTGGTGGCTGGTGTGCAACGGTCACCACACGTTAAAAAAAATCCACACACAGACATCTTCCACCTTCAACATGTCATTCAGGACCTGGAATATTCATTGAAACATCTGCGAACTCATTCCTTTTTGGCGTGGAAGCAAGTCATCCTCGATACGAGGGACCACCTATGATGATGACCTGATATAAATCAACTGGTCAGGTGGGCAGAACAGTGGCAAATGGAATTTAATCCAGACAAGTGTGAGCTAATGCATTTGGGGAGGGCTAACAAGGAAAGGGAATACACATTAAATGGTAGGACACTTGAGAAGTGTAGAGGAACAAAGGGACCTGGGAGTGCATGTCCACAGATCCCTGAAAGTAGCAGGCCAGGTAGATAAGATGGTTAAGAAGGCATATGGAATGCTTGCCGAGACATAGAATATAAGAGATGGTGGGGTGGGGGGTGTTTATGGTTGAACTGTGTAAAACACTGGTTAGGCCACAGCTGGAGTACTGCATGCAATTCTGGTTACCGCATTACAGGAAGGACGTGATTGCACTGGAGAGGGTACAGAGGAGATTTACGAGGATGTTGCCAGGAGTGGAGAATCTTAGCTACGAGGACAGATTGGATAGGCTGGGTTTGTTTTTCTTGGAACAGAGGAGGCTGAGAGGAGACCTCATTGAGGTGTATAACATTATATGGGCCTAGAGAGTGGATTGGAAGGACCTATTTCCCATAGCAGAGGGGTCAACAACCAGGGGGCATAAATTCAAAATAATTGGTAGGAGGTTTAGAGGGGATTTGAGGGGAAATGTCTTCACGCAGAGGGTTGTGGGGGTCTGGAACTCAATGTCTGAAAGGGTGGTAGAAGCAGAAACTCTCACCACATTAAAAAAAATTACTTGGATGTGCTCTTGAAGTATCTTGACCTGCAGGGTTACGGACCTAGAAAGTGGGATTAGGCTGGATAGCCTCTTGTTGGCCGACGCAGACATGATGGGCCGAAATGGCCTCCTTCCGTGCTGTAAATTTCTATGATTCTATGATATATGCTGTATTTTAATCTAAGCAATGATCCGCACTATATAATTTTTCTGGTTTAAAATGATAGCACTTCTATGGTTAAAAGCTAGCTGTGAAAAAAGTAACTGCTTGTTTATGATTTTTGTTTGGATTTTAACGATTGCATATGTTTCAGCTTCTCTGTAAATTCAGGTTCTGCTGCACAATTGGGATGTTCATATATTGACATCTGGTCTCAAGTAATTCTTTTTGTTGTTTCTAGGATCATGTAACTCAGTGTGAATTTTCACTGATTCCTTGCAGTACCGGTTGTGGGTTGATGGTTTTAAGGAAGAAACTGGCGGATCATTTGGAAAGAGAATGTAAAAACAATATGGCGGAATGTCAGCGGTGTGACATGAAGATGTTCAGGAAAGACTTGCAGGTTTGGTGGCAACATTTCTTCGTGTAGAATAATATTACAACTTAAACTGATTTTCATGTAATATAGTAATTTAATAATTTATACATCTGCAGTTGTACATTTTTATGCAGATCTATATTGGGGAAAGCAATATTTTTACTCTGTACTGGAATCTCTAATGTGACTAACTTCAAGGTAATCAGATAACTTAACTGTTCCTTTCTGACTGAAGTAGAACTCCTTCAGAAAATGGCATGCGACAGACTGCTAGTTGTTTTCTCATTCAGAAGTCTGAATTTTGAATTCCAGCTTCCACAAAGGTCCAGACAGCTCTACTTGTTTAAAGGAGGTAGAAAGGCTGAAGAGTTGGGGAATATTAGGGCATTATGAGACAGTGACTAAATGAATTCCTTGTATAATAGTTTATGCACTTTAACTCCATTGTACAGATTCTAATCTGAGTTTCTAATAGCCATAAATAAACAAGAGTTTGAAACCCTTGTCCAAAATCTTTTGAGGGAAATTTCTTCAGGAACTTACACTGTCAAAACAATAGATGTTTACTTCTCTAAAGATATATTAAGTCTACAGCACAGGACAGGCCATTCAGCCCAACTGGTCTGTGCAAGCGTTTATGCCAAAGTGAATTTCTGTATCAAAGGACTGGTTAAAGTTGCAGAATACCTCTAATCCAATTTTTCATTGCATCTTCAAAAATTTAGAAAAGTATTATAAATATTCTAATAACCAAACCACAGCATGACCGATGTTCATTATTGCTCTTAAATCTTTACTAAAGGGAGCAGGAGATTTGCAGCAATCATCACTGCATTTTACAGTGGATCTGACATAACATCATCTATTGCTTTAATATTCTCTCCCGTTGACGGATCTTTCCAAATAATTGCTACTTTCTCCCATATCCCCAACAAACTCCAACATATCTTTATTTTGAAAAAAGGGCTCCTATCTTAAATAGTGGGTGATTTTATCAAGGTTCCACCGTGGCTTAATCTGTAAAATGTTGTAAATGGTTTACATTGTTTATTCTGATGAACAGAACAAGATTCACCATAATTTGTTTTCCTTCTCAAACATCAGAAGCATATATGTGAGGAAGTTCCTGTTAAAGAGAAGAAAACATTTAAAGTTGAATCAGCCAACAAAGAAAAGGTAAGACTGTTTGTTAATTGATCGTAATTGAAACAGTTAAGAACAATTTAATACTTTCCCCCAATGATTTATTGGCTTTTATCCACCGGTTGTTGTACTGAGCCATTCAGCCCAGGAAGATCCCAGGCCCTGGTCTGTGGTGTTGGATGATTTATCAGGGATAATAAGAGAAGTGCTATAATTGGCCTCAGTGAAACTTGAGCTTGGGCGGGTCGGGGGGCGGGGGGAGGGAAGGATAGAGAGAAATGGAAACATCGGCAGGGTACTTGCTGCTATCCTGTGATCACTGCCTTAAAGTGCTTTTGTACAATAAAAATAAAGCGAGGAGCAATTATGGCATGACTATAAATACTCACACCTCCCAATCACCATCCAGGCTTAAGAATAACCACTTTGAGGTACCAGACGGCAACCAGAGCCATGGGACCATATTCCATCATTAGTGGCGAAGTTCAGGAGACAATGGAGAATATGTGGTGGGTGGAGGGGAGAAATGTAATTTCAATAAAATAACTAGCTCTACTGTTCCCAGTTATAATTTGTACTATTTATATGTGAGTGAAAAAGTTCTCCATAAATATATTATTAGATACCAGACTTTGCAACCTTGGCACCCTATTTGACACTGAGCTGAGCTACCGACCCCATATCCTCTGTCACTAAGTCTGTCTACTTCCATCTCCGTAACATCGCCCCGCCTCAGCTCATCTGTCGCTGAAACCTTCATCCATACCTTTGTTACCTCTAGATTCAACTATTCGATGCTCTCCAGGCTGACATACTTTTAACCTCTGTTAAACTTGAGCTCATCCAAATTTCTGCTGTCAGTATCCTAACTGGCAACAAGTCCCTTTCACCATCACCCCCTGTGCTCGCTGACATATTGGCTCCTGGTCAGCAACGCCTCAATTTTAAAATTCTCATCCTTGACTACACTTCAGAAAATACTTCATTGGCTGTAAAGAGCTTTGGGACGTCTGGTGGTTGTGAAAGGTGTTCAGTAAATGCAAGTCTTTTTTTTGTTTTCAAATCCCTCCATGGCCTCACCCTCTCTATCTCTGAGATCTCTGAGCTCCTCCAATTCTGGCCTCTTGCGTGTTCCTGATTTTAATCGGGCCATCATTGACGACCATCTGCCGAGGCCCTAAGCTCTGTCTCTCTAATTGTCTTTCCTCCTTTGACGCTCCTTAAATCCTACCTCTTCGATCAAGCTTTTGGCCAACTGTCCTAATATCTCCTCATGTGGCATGGTGTCAAATTTTGTTTGATAATGCTGCTGTGAAGCAGCTTGGGATGTTTTACTACGTTAATGGCGCTATATAAATTCAAGTTGTTGTTGTAGATAGTTTGTAAGCTACTGCAGGATATTTTTAGCAGATTTAGCGCCATTTGTGACAGCTATAACATTAAAGAAGCTAAAAAAATGAATCCCAGTTCTGTTCCGAGTATAATCAGTTATTGGCTCCTTTGCTATGGTGAATTTATAGCTTATGTATTTCACAAATTTACAGTATGCTAAGTTTGCATGCTACTTCTACTGAATCAGTAATACATTCAGAACAGCAAATGCTCTGAATTGTATCACTGTGGCTTTACTCTAAGTTAACCAAGCCTCACTTTAGAGTGTAGTCTGAGGCCAACCAGCTGAGAGTCTTGGTCACTGATTATCTGTACAGGATTGTTCCAGGTATAAGTCTCGGCAGAGGTGGAGATTAAAATTAAAATAAATAAATAGTGCTCTGCTGATGTCTCTACTCTCCTCAGACCTGCTTGTAATATGTTTCCTTATTGGCCTTGACTACTAACCTGGAGAAGCTTGAATGAAACCTTGGGGTGAAATTCCTCCTGTTGATAGTTCTACAGAAAAAGTTAGCATGGGTCCAAAACTAGACTTTCCTGCTTCTCTGCACCAAACAGTAAGCAGTAGAGTTGCTAGAAACAGAAGCTGAGCAACAACATTTTACGCTCTGGAAATGTTGCAACAATGGTTACCCAATGAAAAGACCAGTATTAAATTCCTACCACCACCGCAGATCAGGGCTATAAGTAGAGCTGGAGCGCGGGCCCCTGGAACATCGTGGCGGAGATGCAGCAAATGAGGGTACGGGGCCCAGAAGAACCGAGAGCCCAGGGCAGCACAGGCCAGCCCACACTGCGATATGTGTGCGGACTAAGTCCGTGCAGCAGAGCAGGTCTCCAGTCGTCCTGGTTAACCCTTGACACTGGATAAAGGCCTAGCTCTGTCGAGCCCGTGTGGTGGCTGATGTGCAACGATCACCACACGTTAAAAAAATTCACGCACAGGCATCTTCCACCCCCTCAACTGGAATTCAGGACTGGAATATCGGGTCCTTCATTGAAACATCTGTGAACTCTTGTGGAAGCAAGTCATCCTCGTTCGAGGGACCGCCTATGATAAGTTCCCAGAAATCTCGATCTTTTCTTAATTTCAAATGAGAATGACTGAAATACTGGCTTTTTTTTTCATTTTATTACATTTTTTTTAAACTGGAGTTAAAGTAATTGCGTGCCGTGGATTACTTGTTTTACAGTCTCGCCCTCCTGGAGGAAACCGAACCCGTGACAGCTGTCGTTTTGCAGAATTAGGCTGCAATTACAGGGTAGGCCACTTTTTTTTTTAAATCGATTCGTGAAATTTTATTAGTCAATCTTCTTTTGTAAACTTTTCCTGTTCTCCAGACCCGGGATTTCAGACAAAAGAAAAACGATTTCATTCCCAATTATATATAAATTGGGCAAAATAGTACATTTGATAATTCTACCAAGCATTGCATGTGCTGTGGAGATGGCATTCTCCATATTGTTTGAATGATTTAAAAGTGATGTATACCTTGTTGTATAGTAGAGATATTAATTTCATAAATCTATGCTGACCTGAGACCATTGGTCAACATTTGTTACAATTCGTAGAACCTTTGCAGGAGAAATTAAATGAAAGAAATTTAGACTACACTGTAAAAAGGATTTGCAGACTGAGTGACTGGGTCCTGTGATCAAAGTTTAAAAATGTGACCCGCTTTCAAATTCCCTGTGATAGTTGAAAACAAAATTATTAATCAATGACTTTACAGTCACTCTGAAAATTGTTTTTTCTTCCATTTTATGACCTTCCCACAATGCGAACATGGTCAGCTGATTTGCTTAAAAGTTTCTTCCTCCTCTGGTCTTTTATTACTGTGACCGCCACATAACCCTTGTTTATGTACTCCAGTAAATTCATGAGTTGAGTAAATGTCCCATGATCTTCACAGTATAGATCTATAGTACAGTATGAGACAACCGTTCCTGCTGTTTAGTGCTCAAGAGTCTGGCTGTCTTTAGTTCTGGCTGAAGAGTGCAGCTGGTTTTTGATTTAAGTCTGTGCATGATAACACCGAGTGTAAAATAATGTGGAAATACATTTCCTATCCCATGAGGAAGGTCTCTTGCCACCAGGCGTGGAGCGTGATAGCTGTGAGGATGGCTTGAGTTACAGATCAAGGATGATGATGTGGAGCTGGGAAGGAATTAAAGGTCAAATTTTTTAAAAACTGCATCAAATGCTTGTTTAAAATAAAATAAGGCATCTAACAATGTAAAATCTCCAAACAGCTGCCAGAATGTTGGCACCTCCAATGGATTTTTGTGAGGAGGATGTTTTTGTAATTATATTGTTTGTGCCCCAGCAAATTGATTTTTCATGATACTCATCCTCATTTTCAAATCCTCCCTCTGGCCCTGCACCACCTTATTTGGAACGTCTTCAACCATAACCCTCAATCCTTGCCATCCATTCCTCTAACTCTGCTTGTCCACCACTTCTTCCGCTCAACCATAGGAGGCCAATGGCCCTGAATTTGCTGCTGTAATAATGCTGAGACTGTCAGCCCTCTCTGTTACATAAGAACATAAGAAATAGGAACAGGAGTAGGCCATACGGCCCCTCAAGCCTGCTCCGCCATTCAATAAGATCATGGCTGATCTGATCATGGACTCAGCTCTACTTCCCCGCCTGCTCCCCATAACCCCTTATCCCCTTATCGTTTAAGAAACTGTCTATTTCTGTCTTAAATTTATTCAATGTCCCAGCTTCCACAGCTCTCCGAGGCAGAAAATTCCACAGATTTACAACCCTCTGAGAAAAGAAATTTCTCCTCATCTCTACTTTAAATGGGTGGCCCCTTATTCTAAGATCGTGCCCTCTAGTTCTAGTCTCCCCCATCAGTGGAAACATCCTCTCTGCATCCACCTTGTCAAGCCCCCTCATGATCTTATACATTTCGATAAGATCACCTCTCATTCTTCTGAATTCCAATGAGTAGAGGCCCAACCTACTCAATCTTTCCTCATAAGTCAATCCCCTCATCCCCAGAATCAACCTAGTGAATCTTCTCTGAACTGCCTCCAAAGCAAGTATATCCTTTTGTAAATATGGAAACCAAAACTGCACGCAGTATTCCAGGTGTGACCTCACCAATACCTTATATAGCTGTAGTAAGACTTCCCTGCTTTTATACTCCATCCCCTTTGCAATAAAGGCCAAGATTCCATTGGCCTTCCTGATCACTTGCTGACCCTACATACTATCCTTTTGTGTTTCATGCACAAGTACCCCCAGGTCCCGCTGTACTGCGGCACTTTGCAATCTTTCTCCATTTAAATAATAACTTGCTCTTTGATTTTTTTCTGCCAGAGTTCATGACCTCACACTTTACAAAATTATACTCCATCTGCCAAATATTTGCCCACTCACTTAGCCTGTCTATGTTCTTTTGCAGATTTTTTGTATCCTCACACATTGCTTTTCTTCCCATCTTTGTATCGTCAGCAAACTTGGCTACGTTACACTCAGTCCCTCCTTCCAAGTCGTTAATATAGATTGTAAATAGTTGGGATCCCAGCACTGATCCCTGCGGCACCCCACTAGTTACTGGTTGCCAACCAGAGAATGAACCATTTATCCCGACTCTCTGTTCTCTGTTAGTTAGCCAATCCTCTATCCATGCTAATATATTACCCCCAACCCTATGAACTTTTATCTTGTGCAGTAACCTTTTATGTGGCACCTTGTCAAATGCCTTCTGGAAGTCCAAATTCCCCACATCCACTGGTTCCCCTTTATCCACCATATTCGTTACATCCTCAAAGAACTCCAGCAAATTTCCCCTTCATAAAACCATGCTGACTGCCTGACCAAATTTTGCTTACTACTGAGTAAAATTGACAGCGATTTCTGGCATTCCCAAATGTGCAGTTAAACGTAGAAATCCGGAAGTTGCTGTCAGCGATGCCCTGCTGCTCCACGGGCTACGCTGTTGAAGTCATCCCCAATGGAATCACCACAGAAATACTAATTACCCACTATTATCGCACTAAAGACCGATGAAAAACTTAGGCCTTGTTCAATCAAGAGTAACTGAGTTTTTAATGGCATAGTAAATCATAATTACTGCTGAACAACCTCTCTGGCCTTGAAAATTAATTTTGTAAGTGCGGAGTCTCATTCCCGTAAAATAAAATTAATTGTTGCAGACTTTTAAAACTTTTTTTAAGTTTGTGTTTAAGTTTTCTACTTAAGTTTCTCCCTTAATCCCATGTGTATGTCCCAATCTTTGTACCGAAAGCAAAATAATGATTTAAATTTAATTTATATTTCCCGTTTTTTACTTCCTGTTTTGCCGAGTGTGAGAATTCTTCAAACTGGTTGATCAGCCTCATTCCTGCTTGTCCTGTTCACAGGTGCCACAGATTCCCTGTAGGGGGCGCCCAATTCAAACTGACATTGGAAAAGAGCAGGTCTGCGCTCTAGAGCCCGCTGAAACATTTTGGGCAGCTTTATTCGAGGTGAACGGTGACGCCGTTCCTTGACTGCTGACCGCAAAATGCAGGCCAATGTGTTTTCCTTTACTATGCCTCTGCCCTCTGGAATTCTCTTCCAAAATCAGTTTGTCTTGCTTACTCTTTCCTTGCCTACTAAAACATCTTTGTGTCTTGAGTTTCTTCCTCCCCCTTAAATTCATTGCTTCCTGCTCAGTGTACACATCTCCCTTTTTATGAACTGTTCTGAGATGATTTATACTCGGAGCGCTGTGTAAAATGTAACTTCTTGTGATCCATTTTAATTATTGCCTCCTCCAACTTGCAGTTTTGAGCTAAGCCTACTTTAATTCTTGGTACATTTTTAAAAACAATACAGGGTGGCAAAGAGCGTCTGAAGGATCATGAAAACTCTTCACTTGTTGCACATATGGGATTATTACTTCAGTTTGCCAATACTATGAAAACCAGCTTCTTGCAAAATTCCAGCATTGCTAATGATGACGATGAAGATGCATCAATGGTTGCCGTCCCATCAATGATTGCCCGAATACAGCTCAAAGTCCATCAGCTGGAGAAGAATGTGTCGTCTTTGTTGTCCCAATTTTCTTCATCCTCTTTACGCACCCAGGTTGCTGTGGAATCAAATGGTGACTTAGAAACAGATTATTTTGACGGTGGGGCTTCCTGTTCCAGCAGCATTTCAGATTTACAGACAGCATCAAGTTCAGGCCAGACATTGACAGAGTGTCAAAGTAAAGTTGATGCTCTTGAACGGAAAATTCAGACCTTTGAAAATATTGTGACCGTTTTAAACAGAGAGGTAGAAAAAACTCAAACAACCATGGTTGCATTTGAGAGGCAAAACAAGATTGACCAGGATGCCATTAAAGGCTTGGAGCGTAAGGTAATGCAGTCTTTGTTTCTTGTGTGTTTGTGTATTTTTCCTGTATGCAGCAAGAAGTAGTAAACTGTTTTATGAAAAACTCAATCCTTATTAACAGTTGTATGGAATATACACCAAACAGTGGGATTTACAGTGTTCCTCGTCTTTTTGTTCTGTTAGCACAGTAAAATTGTTGCTGGTTTAGGCGCTTCTGTCCTAACCTGGTGCTTGGACATGGGTCACAACTCATGACTTCTGCATTTATTTAATACTGGATTTGTTTTGTTTGCATGGTTGGGATACTTGCATCCGACAGCTGCACCTGTGTAAAACCACTGATGAACATTAGTGTCTATTGTCTTGAGTTGACCCATCAAATGGTCAGCGTTAATTTGACCATACTCTGTACACAGTTACAGGCTTATATATAAGGATTTGTGACAGATGTGCAAATCATAACTATGCCGTTTCTTAAACCCGGAGCTGGTTTTTACAGTCTTGAACAACCACTTTTATTTTCTAAGTTTATTTTAAAAAAGGCATTACAGAACATTACGCATAGGTCCAGTAACATACTCAGTGGCTCAACATCTATTGTGAGAATAAAGCTGCCCATACTTAAATCGTATGTTACTAGATTCTCACAGGTTTACACAAAGAAAGTTCACAAGCAAGCGATAGAATCTTTTTAGATGCAGTAGATTGATGTGAACTCTGCTCCTCGGTCAGATTGCTTTGTGATCAGCAGTGAAGTGATGTGTGGGTACAACTCAATTTGATTTGCCATTTGATTATTTTACATGAACCCAGTTCCAGAGGATTGTTCTGATAATGTCTTAGCAGTACTTGGCTCAAAACCATAACATCGGTAGGGTGCAACACACAGGTCACAATTAAAGGCTAATCCACAACAATAACCGTTTGAACACAGTTGTGATATTTACTGGTTACTATGAGAAGGTTATGTAGATAAAATGTTATTACTTTGTATTTTATCTGATACTTTAATGTATTTCTAGGTTTCAGATCAGCAGCATCTCCTTGCTTTGAAGGATGTGATCATCAATGAATTCCATGTGCAGATGCTTGCTTTGGAGCAGATTTCTTATGATGGAATGCTGATGTGGAAAATTGCTGATGTCAGTAGAAAACGCCAAGAGGCCGTTTCAGGGCGAGTAACAAGCCTTTATTCTCCAGGTACTTTTTATTTTACTTTCTATTGTATTTTTAAGTAAAATAAATGTTCTGCCCTTGAAGTGATGATATGGTAGCCCAAACTGAACTGCATCTGCCTGTAGTTACGTATGAAATCTTATGACATTACAGTATTAATGCACGTCTTTCGTATCACGATCCTGAAGTACATAAGTTAACTTTTCTTTGCCATGGAAATGTAATAGTATCGACTCAATCTGCATGTGCGTCATTCAGTTTACATTTTAAGGACATTCCATTGTTCTTGCTTAGCTACATAATGTTTAGGGCAGAAAAAAATTGTTGATCCATCTAGCCAACTCTTTCAAACCTCCTGTCAGCTTTCTCTTTGTGATTTTAGAACTAATCACCCTCTGTTCCCCTTTCCCAACAGGAATTTATCCAGTCCTTCTTAAAATCATGGCAGGTTTTCTTCTTTTATGTTTCACAAAATGCTTGCTGGCATTCTGTTCAATAATTCATCCACCCTCTTAGTAAGAAAAAAGTTGCTTAAATTTATGCTTTTTCTTTGACGCTATCAACTTTCAACTGTAATCCCCAGTACTCAAATCCTGTGCCCAGGAGAACACTTCTTGGATCCAAATTCGCTACGTCCATGAAACCTTTCATCAACCCCCTCCATTATCATCCTCTCCAGACTGTAAAATCCCAAGATGGACAATTTTTTCTCACAACTCTGCCATCTTAGTTCCTGAATCAACCTGGTAGCTCTTCTTTTGGAATCTCTCCCAATATCTCGACATCTTTCCTGTATCACAGAGACCAAAACTGAACACCATATTCCAGATGCAGCCAGCAAGGATAGATACAACTCCAGCATCATCTCCTTTGACTTATTAGTTACACCCCTAGCTATACATCCCAACATTTTATTTGCTTTCTTGACTGCCTGTGAAAACTGAATTAGTATCAGTGACCAATCCACTGATTTGTGTTGAATTCCATCTGCCATCTCTTTGCCACTGACCAAGCCTGTTCATGTCCCTTTTGGATTATTGCACATTGATTAGCATCATTGGCCACTTGGTGCCGACTTAGAAACTTTAAACAATATTCCATCTTCTGCGCCATTTATAAAAATGATCAAACAACAGCAGCCCCAACACCAATCTCTATGGGACTCCATACTGGCAACCAGTTTCCATTTTGATACCTCCCTGCACTATACCACCCTTTGCTCTCAACCTTTCATCCATGCATCAATCCAGTGTAATGCTTTGCTCTCTATCCCATGTGTATGTGTCTTGTTCATCAGTCTTTATGTGGGACCGTGTCGGGTGACTTCTTGAAATCCGGATGGGTAACACCCACTACCTCATCACTATCAACCAGATCTGTAACCTCCACAAAGAAATCCAATAAATTGGTTGGACAGGCCCTGCCCTTTTTGAACCATGACGGTTTTTTCAATTCACAATTTGTTCCTTATGATCCCTTATTCTATACCTCATCATTGCCTTGAGCATTTTCCCCACATTTGAGGTAAGGCTCACAGCCCTGGTAATTTGAAGGCTCATCCAAGGGATCAGATTTGTTTTTTTTCAATTCATTGGGATGTTATCGAATTCCAATGAGCTTTGAAAAATATCGGTGAGAGGATTTGAAATTTCCTCCGCCAACTCTACCAGCATCCTTGGATGGAAATTGTCCGAGCCTCATTTACCTCGAGCTTCCTTTCGACTACGCCTTCCTTGTGGTACTGAGGCGATGCTCACACTTCTGCTTTTCTCATTTCTGACATTTCATTCCTTCATTGTTAATAAAATTTTCACTGCACTGCAGTATATATCACGACAGAAAGTGACTGAATTGTTCAAATAATAATTTCATTGGTTTGGTCTTGATTTATACAGCAATGATGTACTTGTTACTACTTATAACTAAAACACCAAAGATGACAGCAGTGGAACTGAATTGAATTGTATTTTCAGTACCAAACTTCCTAATGAATCTTGTGTTCATTATCTCATAATCAGTGTTTATAGTGTAGCATTGTATGGGTAATAACCTGTGTTTCTGAACAAGACATTCTTTTATTGATGTTTCCCCCCCCCCCAGCATTCTACACCAGCAGATATGGCTATAAGGTACGAATGAGAATTTATTTAAATGGAGATGGAGCAGGACGAGGAACTCATATCTCCTTGTTCTTTGTTGTCATGAGGGGTGACTATGATGCTCTGCTTCAATGGCCTTTTAAGCAAAAGGTATGTAGAAGGTTCAACCAAAATGTTAATATTTCTAATACTGAATAATTAATAGTCACAATCACCTACATACATTGGAAGGATTTACAGAAGATAATGGCCCGGAATTTGCGGTCGGGATGACGTTGATGTGGCAGTGTTCACTGTCATTCCACCTCTGAAACTGACCGCAACTAAGTTGCAGTCTGTCAATGACGGCTCTGAAACAGGCTGCGCTGTCTCCCCCTGCCCCACAACACACACACAGCCAGCAATCAGTGACATTTCGTAAATCATTGAAACTAATGTCAACTTCAGCTCATCCACAGTAAGTACGCTGTTAAGTTCCCCACTAAAAGTTAGACCCAAAGGGATTAGCTGTTTAGCGTATTGACTGCTAAGCAAACGTAAGGGCCTGGAAAACTCATTTTAATTTTGTGCAGTGTGAAATTTGTCCATTTTAATTTAAAAAATTTAAATGTTGAAACTTTTCCAAAAAAAAGTTTTTTTTTAAAGTTTTTCCATCTATATTTTAGGTTTGCCTTTTCCCCATGTGAGAACCCCAATCTTTTGCTCGCTCTATTTTTAAAAAGTTAGAATTTTAAGAGCTTACTCACTTCCTTGATCACTGAGAATTCTGCGTTTTAATTGGCTGCTTAGACAGCCTGTTGATGTCACAGCGGTTGGAACAAGGGAATCCTCACTGCAGTCCATTGAATTGAAGATCAAAAAAACCAAATTTCTCGACACGGAATTGCGAGATCATTATGCGGAACGTACTTCAGGGCCATCAGTGAAAGCCTTTGCGTCATTGTTGACTGCAAATTCCGGGCCAATGTTTTGTGTACAGGTAGTCCTGTATTTTTGTCATTTATGTTCCTTCACCATCCTGGAACAGTTCTGTTTTTCCCTACCCTTCCAATACTGGATATTTAAAGTGGAATTACTAAATTGTTTAGAATCAGAACAAATTTGTAATTGGTTTCCATTCCATTCAACAGTGAAAATACTATCCAGTTGCTTTTCAGTGATCTGGGTTAGATTCCTAAAGACCATTGCATGGTGATCTATCATTGAATATGGAAAATTGTTCGGAGAAACTTCCAATTTTCCATAGCCGTTTTACGCCCCTCCACCATCCCCCCCCCCCCTCCCCAAGTCACTTGCACATTGATACTGTACTAATATGATTATGATCTTTGGGAAGCCTCAATTTAATTGTAGTTATGGAAAAGGTCATTGCAGTGATCCTCATGTATATGCTACTGGCTATCCTGTTCCCAAGCAAGACATGAATAACTCAAGCTGTTACCTTCAGTAAATGCATTCCATCACAAGAACTGTTCAATAATGAATCCATTATTAGACTCCTAAAGGGGAGCCAGCCTTTTTTTAAATTCCTGGTGAGTGGAAAGTCCACTTGCTATCATGTTCAATTGTATCTCCATGCTAGGCCAACCAGTAGTTACAACACTACAGTTCTGGGTTCTGAAAATATGGTGAATCCCATTCATAACTGTTGTTCATACTTAAGACTCCCTGGAGGAATTTCCCAGTCTCAGTGAGGTTACTTCGGAGGGGTGGATCCTGTGCCATTGCTCTCAATTGTTGCAGGGAATGGAGAAGCGAAGAGGAGCATTGATGAGACTTTGTAGGTGTCAAGGCTGGAGAGTCCCAGCCAGCAGCCACCCAATGTCGCTTTTGCCAGGAGAGGAAGAGACGTCACTGCAGCTAATTTAATACTTCATCAGGCCATTAGTTCAAGATGATGAGTGGTCCAAGTTAAAACAATGGAGTTTATTTAAGATAAACATTGCTGGAGATTAATCATTCTCTCTCTCTCTTTACTGTCATGCAGTAATGATACTTTTGTACAAAATCAAATCAAAAGAATCAGTTACTTTTTGTCCTGCACTTGTAGTTGTATGGAGTTTGTGCAGAGTAGAATATGCATCTATTTTTGTCAAACTGGATTTTGGAAAGTTTAAGGTTTATACAGAATGGATGCCAACGATCACATCAAAGTAATATTGCGTGTTCAACTCCGTATCATCCATAATCCTCAATTCAACTTGATTTAAAATGGTTTCCAAATCTATTCCACCTCCAAGTCCAATCTCCGTCCTCTCAGGCTGAGGTTTGCTAGATTTGCTGATATCTCAAAATGTTTTTTAAAAGCTATTAATATTAGAATGATTTTTTATATTTCCCCTCCTCAGGTCACCTTCATGCTTCTGGACCAGAACAACCGGGAACATTTAATTGATGCCTTTCGTCCAGATGTTAATTCCTCCTCATTTCAAAGGCCAGTGAATGAGATGAATATTGCCAGTGGCTGTCCTATGTTTTTCCTGTTGTCCAAATTTGACTCTCCTAAACAGGTCTATGTGAAAGATGACACCTTGTTCATTAAATGCATTATAGACACTACCACTTAACTGGGAGGAGGGGTGGGATCCTGCAAAAATTCCTCAATACGTAGATAATGTAGAACGCATTGACAGAATATTTCCCGATATGTCCATTCACTCGTCCAGACCAAACTGTTGCTCTGCAGTGCTCCTCGTAAGATCTTCATGGTCATTTCCAAAGGCAAGTAGTACAATCACACGTGATTTTGTGTGTCTGTGTATAAATATATAATAACCAATCTTCCATGAGTTCACTCACTGGGTGAGGAAGAGTTTGAACTGTGTGTATGGGTTGGTAGGTCATGGTGGAGGCCAGTGCCAAGGCTTATGTTGAAGAAGGGTGCTGGATGGAGGTTTCACGTGTGTGTAGAGTAGGATTGAATATTGAGTAGGGGAGGGTTTTTTTAAAACAAAATAAAAATAAATAAATGTCAGAGGACACAAATTTAAGATAATTGGTAAAAAAAAGCAAAAGGGACGATGAGAAAAAAGGTTTTTAAGCAGTGAGTTATGATCAGGAATGCATTGCCTAGAATAGTAGTATGCATAGTAACTTGTAACGGAAAATAGTTAAACAGGAAAAATTTGCAGGGCTCAGGCGACAGAGCAGGGGAGTGGGACTAATTGGATAGCTCTTTCAAAGAGCTGGCACAGACACGATGGGCCAAATGGCCACCTCCAGTGCTGTATAATTCTGTAGTTTGCATTATCACTGCTTTATTTTATGCTTCTGGAAAATGTCTATCTGAAATGGCAAATACCACAGTACACTTTTTTGCTTTTGAAAAAAAATAGCAAATATAGAAAAATATCCACATGGGCGAGCTGCACAATCTATCCTGATTTTATAAGCAACCTCTTGTTAATGGTACGCTAGAATCTCAAAACATTTCCTTCAACTTTGGGGATTAGAAATCAAGATAATTGGATTCCAAAATCATACATCTGTAAGGGTTGCGTGTTTTCAGTGGTGCTGGAATGGAAAACTTATAGTTCACATTACAGGTTCTTGCTGTTTTTAGTTTGAATGTGAAGATTGTTGGAATCTGGGAGACGTCCTCGATTTGATTGTCTTCGAGCACTGGCTGATATCTGCTCCTGCCATTTTAATTTGTCCCTCAGTGAATGCACACTATCTGGTCCTAAGCCTGCTATATCTATTGGCTGTGATCACTGGTTCACCAAGGCCATTTCTGTAAATGGCACGACTTGAGAGAAATAATGCTTTAAAGAAATGTCCATTTATTGCAATAAGGAAATGAAGGTAGATTTAAAAATGAATCGCAGATAAAGAAAATACCTACCCACTTAAGTTTAATGAAACTTGCATTACTCTACATTAATCTAGCAAATATTTATAAGACTTTACCTCAGTATTTTAATCAATAGAAGTTATTTGGTGGAAATTTTTTGGTGCTTTTCACACACACAAGTCAGTTTCAATTCATTGGCATCGTGGAATTTTTTTATGTTTTGGTATGGACCATGGTGAACATGAGTCCACAATACAATGTATCATTTTGATTTAGTTCCCTAGTTTATGGGAATTGCAAAGTAAATGTAGAAAGTAACACATTGAGGGTTCTAAGAACATAAGAAATAGGACCAGGAATAGGCCATACGGCCCTTTGAGCCTGCTCTGCCATTCAATAAGATCATAGCTCAACTCCACTTTGCCATCCTATCCCTATCCAAACACCTAGCAATCTCAGTCTTGAATATATTCCAAAGATTTACAATCCTCTGAGTAAAGAAATTTCTCCTCATCTCAGTCTTACATGACTGACCTCGCCAATTCTTTTTTATATATACAAGATGACAATTGAGAAGCAATCAGAAACTTGTTCAACAAAGTCAGATAATGGTCAGAGTTTGGAGCTACATTGTGACAGTTGACAAAGGGATTTGTAATGTTAAATGTTGACAAAGTTTGACCAATAATTGTGGCAATGGGACTTAAGATTTAGGGATAGGAAATTTGCGCAGGTGTAAGTCTGTTATATTTATTTGACACTATTGAAGCTGTATTTTGCTCCTCAATATCTTTTGATTTTGTTTACGCTAAATGTTTAGTTTTTAACATTGCGAAAAATTGTTTTTAAAAATGAGACCAGATTTTCCATAATAGTAATGTGATGGCATTGCAATTCTGTAGTAGTTGGTCGGAATTTTGTTCGGAGTGGCGCTTGTTTTTTTAATTAAAGAGATTTGTTACAGGAAGAACAGTTCTGCCTACCGAGCAGAACTCGTCAGTCAGTACCAACAATCTTTTTTTATTCGTTCATGGAACATGGGCATCACAGGCAAGGCTGGCATTTATTTCCCATCTATAATTGTCCTTGAGAAGATGGTGGTGAGCCACTGCCTTGAACCGCTGCAGTCCGTGCAGTGAAGGTACTCCCACAGTCCTGTTCGGGAGGGAGTTCCAGGATTTTGACCCAGCGGTGATGAAGGATCAGCAACACATTTCCAAGTCAGGATGATGTGTAACTTGGAGGTGGTGGTGTTCCCATGCGCCTGCTGTCCTTGTTCTTTTAGGTGGTAGAGCTTGTGGGTTTGGGAAGTGCTATCGAAGAAGCCTTGGCAAGTTGCTGCAGTGCATCTTGTAGATGGTACACACTGCAGCCACGGTACGCCGGTTTAAGGTGGTGGAAAGCATGCGATTTTAAGTTGTGGCATACAACTATATAGGCTCACAACACAGTATAATTGGATTCACAGTAGGCTTACCTAAGTTTAACTAGCAGCACAGCTAAAAAGGAGGATGGGGTGTTTAAAACTGCCCAGAAATCTCCCATTCATTCTCCAGCTAATTCAATTGTAGTTGGATCCTTAAACTTAACTTTTTTTTTTTGTCCTGGCTGCCGCTACCTCCACGAGGTGCAGGATGGGCAATGTACTGAATCTAGATGTATAGTTTACATAGGAACATAGGAACAGGAGTCGGCCAATCAACCCCGCAAGCCTGTTCCACCATTCAATGAGATCATGGCAAATCCATACCTCAATTCCAGTTACCAGTCTGAGACCATGTCTAAACACGTAACATATTATAAACCTAACATTTCTTTGTGTTTGTAATACTGCAGCATCAATCGCGCAAGGTTGCTAATCTTCATTGTCATTACGTACATAGTTTCTATAAAACATTCCACCTTGAGATTCAGTATAGCGAACAGCGGTAACTATATTTGATCGGAATCTACCCACTGGAATAATGCCAACTGTACCTCTACTTGATTTTTGTTTCTGTGCTTGAATGAGCTGCAACTGACTGCATTCCTTCTGAACATGCGAACTCCATAGTTAAGCACACTTCCTGAATCCCCATAGACTTTGCACAAATGAATATATGTAATTGTTTCCCGAAACAAACTTCACCTCGTCTGGTCCATATTGTAGAAGAGGTGACAAAAGCTAAGCTTCCTATCCCTACTGCGTTTAATACTTTTCTTGATTACCCTGTGTATGCTGTAAATATCTGAAAATGCATATTTAAAATGGAAGGCAAACCATTTTAGCAGCAGTAGGATAAAGCATATGTGCACTCACCAGTTCCTCTGTGAAGCGGTGTGTAAGAACATAAGAACATAAGAATTAGGAACAGGAATAGGCCATCTAGCCCCTCAAGCCTGCTCCGCCATTCAACAAGATCATGGCTGATCTGGCCGTGGACTCAGCTCCACTTACCGCCCTCTCCCCATGACTCTTAATTCCCTTATTGGTTAAAAATCTATCTATCTGTGACTTGAATACATTCAATGAGCTAGCCTCAACTGCTTCCTTGGGCAGAGAATTCCACAGATTCACAACCCTCTGGGAGAAGAAATTCCTTCTCAACTCGGTTTTAAATTGACTCCCCCGTATTTTGAGGCTGTGCCCCCTAGTTCTAGTCTCCCCGACCAGTGGAAACAACCTCTCCGCCTCTATCTTGGACACAAGTTAAAAGCAAGTCAAACTGGTTATAAATATAGTACAGATGTGTCTCGAGCTTAACTCTGGGTGCTTTATGAAATGACCCTGCAGTTAGCATTTTTAAATTGATGGTGAATACCACTTATACATTCTTGCTAACCTACTGTAAGAGGGACCTCTAGTGTGCATTCAAGGAAATGCATTTATGCACGGGAGTATATTTTGCTGCTATTAATAAATTAGCGTATTTGAACATTGCATGTCTGTCGTAACAATAGGTACATAGTCTAAAATGAAACTTTCTACTCTGGGTCCAGATGTAAATTTGAGAGTGAATACTTAACAGCAAAAATAGTTTATTTTATGCTAATAGTTTGCGGAATTTCCACACAGTCAAACTATCGGATGATATCACTTAAGTTTTGTACTAGTTAAGCATTTTGGTGTATTTCTACTAAGTTGTGTGTATATATAGCATTATTAAATATAAAAGCAAAAAGGTGATCAATCTTTAGAAGACCAGTTTCTCTGTTTCATTCTCGGGATGTGGGCGTTGCTCGCATTTATTGCCCATCCCTAGTTGTCCTAAGAAGATGGTGGGCCACCTTCTTGAACTGCTGAAGTCTGTGTAGTGAAGGTGCTCTCACAATATTGTTAGGTTGGGAGTTCCAGGATAGCAGTTTGATGCAACTGAGTGACTTGCTAGGTCACTTTGGAGGGCCGTTAAGAGTCATCCACTTCAGTGTGGGAGGAGAGACACATATAGGCCGGATGGCAAGTTTATTTCCCTAAAGGGTTTTTACAACAATCTGACAGCTTCATGGTCAATGCTACAGTTTCATTTGCAGATTTTAAAACTGAATTCCAATTCTCAGGCTGGGAACTCTCAATCTCTGGATTATTAATCCAGACCTCTGAATTACTAGTCCAGTAACATAACTACTACACTACCATACCCATCCTCTGACTCTGGTGCACGATCCCTCCTCATCCTTCTCGACCTGTCTATAGCTATTGGACACGGTTGACCACAACATCCTCCTCCAATACCATCGTCCCACTGAGTGGGACTACCCTTGCCAGGTTCCACTCCCGCCTATCCAGAGAGTCTCCTACAATGGTTTCTCTTCCAGCCTCACCACATTCCCTCTGGGGTCCCGCAAGGATTTGACCTGGTTCCCCTCTAACTTCTTGTCTAGATGCTGCCCCTCAGTGACATCATCCGAGAACACATCGGGTTCCACAGGTACACTGATGACACCCAGCTCCAATCACCACCACCTCCCGCGACCCCTCCACAGCCATTGTGTTGTCTGATTACACTTCTGTGAAGCATCTTGAATGTTTTTCTATATAAAAGGCGCTATAGAAATGTAAGTTCTTGTGCCTTTGGGGGAAAAAATATGTCATTTTGTAAATGCTCAACTTTTATTGTATTGGAGATGAATATGCTTTTTGTTCGGCTTTTCATACTGGCTTATATTAGGAGATACTTTGAAATATGCCATCGTTCATATTTTGATTGAGATTTATGGGATGTATTTTAAATGTACTTTTTTGTACATGTGCTAATAATAGAAGAATTGTTATTAGTAGCGCTAGCCTTGCTTTAACACTAGCCATTGAATAATGTGAGAATGCCAAGAGCTCCTATTATTGAAAAATAACTGAAATAGTTGCAGAGTTCAGATGTATACACTTTCCTGTTCCCTGGCCTCCTCTCCTGAGGGAAGTGACTTATGCTCAGATGCTAATCCATGGACATCGGTAATCCCTTGTACCTTGCTAAAGTGGCCACTCTTAACGGTGAGGCTATTCAACTGTTGGGGCATCGCATCACAGCCTGTTTCTTAATGTGATAATGTGTTTAAAATATGGAATAGTAATCTTTGGTCTGTTTCAATTTTGAATATTAAATCAATAAACACATTTAATAACTTGGTGTTTCTTAATTCTCATATGTTAATCAACTGTCTGTGTGGAATTGGAAGATTCTGTGTTGGTTCCAAATTCATGCAGTCTTCATTGTTCCAGCTATTCATAATGATGCTGCATTTCTGCTGCAACCTCCTGCCTCCCCCCAGTATTCAGTGTAATAAAACTGCTGATGTAATCCTAAAAGCATTTGAGTTGGTGGAAATATGAAGCCTTTCACAAATTAGTGTTTTTCCGATTGTTACCTGTCCAATTTTAAAAGCAAACGAGAGATTTATGATCCAATTCTTGGCATTCCAGATACGTTTTCTTGGTCCCAGGCTACAGGCTTTGCTTTCACAGGCAAACTCGAGCCTGCAATGAGGCATGACCTTGTGTGCGAAGCAATCTGGGATGGTGGCTCACGGGGCCAACAATTAATCTTTCTACTGTTGAGGTGCGCACCATAAATAATAAATTACACCATTACGCTGGGCAAAAGGTGACAGAGCGGACTCCACTGAAAAGCCATTAACATTAAAAAAAAAAGATGTGCTTATTTGTACTGCAAAAATGGCCAACAGGCTCCACCCCTTATTTCTGATTGTCCCCTTGGAGGATGAGCCACACCCTGAAGTTTCACAATGTGTCACCTGGATCCAACCATCCCAAGGTCTCACTGACTTTGCAAATTATAACTCAATCCAGTTTGACTTTCTGAAGCGACAGAGGACAGAGCTCCCCAGAAGACAGCAAATGAACTGCCTTACCCCACCCAGTCCAAGTGCCTGCCTCCCCCAGCCAAAGCGCCTTACCCCAATCCAAGTGCATGCCTCCCCCAGCCAAAGTCCCGTACCCAAGCGTAAGTGCATCCCCCTGATGGGGCATTGTGTACAGATTGTTAACAGGTTTATTGGGTATGAAGACAATAGTGACAGTGACAGTGTCATGACTTCTGGATATCATCCACCCCAACAATGTCCCTTGTAGGGGGTTGAAAGAAGGTGATCTGTCTTTCCTGAGTTCCCTCCGACCTCCCCCTCCCCCCAGCCCCTCTCACTCTCTCTCCCCCCCTGCCCCCCCTCTCTCGCGCCCCCTCTCTCGCTTCTCTCTTGCGCCCTCTCTCTCTCTCCCCCCCTCCCCCCCCAGCCTCTCTCTCTCTCTCTCTCTCTCTTCCACTCCCGCCCCCACCTCTTCTTTGAAAAAGTGCAATGGAACCATTTACACCTACCTGAACAAGTAGATGGAGCCTTGTCTTAATGTCTCATACAATGCAGCACACCCTCATTACTGCACTGTAGTGTCAGTCTGGATTATAGTATTGGAGTGGGGGCTTGAACATAAAAACCCGCTTCTTACTCGGACGAGAGTGTTACTAATTGTGCTGGTATGGGTAGAGGGGAGGCAATCATGGTGCATGAGGGATGCCTATTATTTGAAAAATGACAAAAGGCCTTACAAGGTAGGTAATTTTACTTTGTCATTCATGCAACCCTCAAACACAGTAGGATCCATACCAAAATAGTAGTTAGCAGGAAAGAGTACCCAGCTGAGACACTGCCACTGCCAAAACTTCATTTGCCAAATCTCAGTGTTGGCCAAGTTAAAAAATAATGTCTGGTAAGTGTGTTAGGGATACTCCATATAGCTGGTTACAGACGTTGTTAATGGAAATTAACTAAGAGGAGCGCAGAAAGTAATTGTAGAACAAATAGAATTGTCACAGTTATTGGACATTTACTGACTTAATGGTAATAATGGAGCATACAGCAGCAGCCATTTCCTTCGCCATTTCAGTCGTTACCCAAAGTCTCCTTTCCACATGACACAAATAACTCAGGACTGTCTGGTTAAGCAAACATAAAAACAAACCTCATCCAATTGATGGAAAGGCAGATAAAAGGTAGGTACAACAGTCTCCGGACCCAAATGAAATATTGAGACCACCTTTTAGAGGAAACTGGGTACGTCCAAGAACTACTCTATCCTCAAAATCCAATAGATCTGATCTACAAATAAAATACTAATACAAAAGCAAAGTACTGCGGATGCTGGATCTGAAATTAAAACAAAATGCTGGAAATCCCAGCGGGTCAGGCAGCATCTGTGGAGAGAAAAACGGAGTTAACATTTCGGGTCTGTGACCCTTCGTCAGAACTGGCGAATGTTCGAAAAGAACATATTCTTAAGAAGCACTGACTGAAGCGGGGTGGGGGGGGTAGGAAAGAAAGAACAAAAGGGAAGATCTGTGATAGGGTGGAAGGCAGGAGAGATTAGAGAGACAAAAGGGATGATGGGCCGAATTGAAATGGTAATGGCTGGAGTTAGAAAAAGGTTAGTCTAGATATGGTGTGAATGGCAGAATAATAACCAGAGACAAAGAGGGGAAAAAACCATAAGTGAGCGAGAGGGAGGGGAGGGAGCCAAAATTAGGCAGAGGTTATGCTCTGAAATTGTTGAACTTGATGTCGAGTCCTGAAGGCTATAAAGTACCTAAACGAAAGATGAGGTGATCTTCCTTGAGCTTGCGTTGAGCTTCATTGGAACAGTGTAGGAGTCCGAGGACGGAGATATCACAGTGGGAGTGGAGCGGAAAATTAAAGTGACCGGCGACCGAAAGCCGGAGTCACACTTACGGACTGAACGGAAGTGTTCCGCAAAGCGGTCACCCAATCTGCGCTTGGTCTCTCCAATGTAGAGGAGACCACATCGTGAGCAGTGAATACAGTATACTAAATTGAAAGAAGTAAATCGCTGTTAGAACTGGAAGGAGTATTTGGGGCTCTGGATAGTGTGGAGGAGAAGATAAAAGGGCAGGTGTTGCATCTGCTGTGCTTGCACAGGACGGCACCGTGGGGAAGGGGAGGGGCTGCTGGGGGTGACTGTGGAATGGACCAGGGTGTCGTGGAGGGAGCAGTCCCTTTGGAATATTGGGAGGGGAGGGGAAGATGTGATTGGTGGTGGGATCACACTGGAGATGGCAGAGGATGATCCGAATAAAATACTAATCCTGTGACAAACTACTAACAATAAGGGAATGGTAGCATGGTGGTAATGTTACTGCACTAGTAATCCGGTGGCCTGGACTAATAATCTGAGGACAAGAGTTCAAACTCTACCATGGCAGCTGAGGAATTTGAATTCAGTTAAATAAATGGGGAATAAGCTAGTATCAGTAATGGTGACCATGTAACTGCCGGATTGTCGTTAAAACCCAACTAGGGTCCTTTAGGGAAGGAAATCTGCCATCCTTATCTGGTCTGGCCTATATGTTACTCCAGGCCCACAGCAATGTGGTTGACTCTTAACTACCCTCTGAAATGGCCTTACACGTCACTCCAGGGCAATTAGGGATGGGCAATAAATGCTGGCCTTTCCAGCAATGCCCACATCCCATGAAAGTAAAAAACATCAAATCACCTATCCGAAGAGGTTAGAACAGAAGGTCCATCAGCTATTGAGGACAACATTAATGTCCCAGTTTGGCACAAGTCCTCTATAGCTTGAGTAAATTGATTAAAGGCTGTGATGACAGTTACATGTACTCTATTCCCAAACCTGGATCACTTGTCATAATAAGCCTGGTTAGTGAAAATTTCCCAGAACGTTAAGTAGATAAAAGTACTGACACATCAAAGAACAACTCATTTGACACGAAGCACTTTGGGATGATCTGAGGACGTGAGAAGGTAAGTTAAAAAGAACTGAGATATTGCTTAAGCCCAGGGTCTTTATTCAGAGCAGGAGCATGGGTTTGGTGGGAGGAAATGTGGATCCAATAATATCTGGTCAAAAAAAACAAAGTTGTAAATGACATTTAATATTTGCCTGGCTTACTTTTTAAAACAGAACCTTCTGATAGGTCATGGTACATCAGTCATTGAAAGTAGGCATGCAGGTACAACAGGCAGTAAAGAAAGCCTTCATAGCGAGAGGATTTGAGTGTAGGAGCAGGGAGGGGCTGCTGGGGATGACCAGTTGTACAGGCCCTTGGTGAGACCACACCTCGAGTATTGTGTGCAGTTTTGGTCTCCTAATCTGAGGAAGGACATTCTTGCTATTGAGGGAGTGCAGTGAAGATTCACCAGACTGATTCCCAGGATGGCAGGACTGACATGTGAAGAAAGACTGAATCGACTAGGCTTATATTCACTGGAATTTAGAAGAATGAGAGGGGATCTCATAGAAACATCTAAAATTCTGACAGGATTGGACAGGTCAGATGCAGGAAGAATGTTGGGGAAGTCCAGAACCAGGGGTTCACAGTCTAAGGCTAAGCCATCTAGGACCAAGATGAGGAGAAACTTTTTCACCCAGAGAATTGTGAACCTATGAAATTCTCTACCACAGCAAGTTGTTGAGTCCAGTTCATTGGATATATTCAAGAGGGAGTTAGATATGGCCCTTACGGCTAAAGGGATCAGGGGGTATGAAGAGAAGGCAGAAGTCGGGTACTGAAGTTGCATGATCAGCCATGATCATATTGAATGGTGGTGCAGGCTCGAAGGGCCGAATGGCCTGCTCCTGCACCTATTTTCTATGTTTCTATGATAAAATGGAATGGATTGACATGGGTTACACAATATAAATTGCCCACATCTCTGTTATTCCACTGTGACGCTCCTGAGTTATGCAGTCCGAGTCATTCAGTTTATTTTGTTTAAATATCATGTTTTTTCTATGGTTCTATGCATTACAGTGCCTATGTGCAGTCTCAAATGGGGCTGGTTGCATTGCAGCAGTTTGAAGTTATTTTCGCTGTGAAGTTCTAGGTTGGGTTGGGAAAGTGGCCTTTGCTTTGCATTGAGCCCCCAATTTCAAATTATTTTGATTTCCTTCTGGAGTTTAAAAGGCTCTTTCACAAGATATTTTCCAGATCCATCTTTTAAATTCTGACTTTAAATTTGTTGCTATTGACTTGGCTGAAGTTCATATATATTCAATACAAATGTTTGAAAATAAATCATTTACATCAATTTCTGAGTTGATCTATATTTATTCTGTCAAACCCATAGAACAGTGAGTCACAACTGAACTTTAACAACACCCCAAATCCTAGTGTTCCTACAGTTTTACATAGGATTACACAGGATATGCGGCACAGAAACAGCTCATTCAGCCCAACCAGTCCATGATGGCATTTATGCTCCACTCGAGCCTCCTCCCATCTTTCCTCATCTAACTCTATCCACATAACCCTCCATTCCCTTCTCCCTCATATGCTTGTCTAGCCTTCCCTTCCCTTAAATACATCAAGTTGAGGATAACATGCACACATTGAGGCTTGTAGACTCTGTACATAATTATAATTTGTCATGGCTTGTACTTGCAGCACATTTCTATCAGCTTTCATCTAAACACCAGATTTTCCATTGGAAGATCCTCAACAACTTGCACTTACAAAACTCCTTTAATGCAGCAAAATGTCACAAGAAAGAAAATCAAGACATTGAGCAGGAATTGGGAAGAGTTACAGAAGTTAACCAAAGGCAAAGTGAAAGAGCTAAGTGTTGAGGTGAGCAGAGATGAAGACAGAGGGGTTTAGGGAGAGAATTCCAAACCACAGGGCTTTGAAGGGTGAATTATCAGCCACTGACGATGGATCTCGGGGAAGGGGAACACATGGTAGTCCTTTGGAGAGCAAAGCACGTGAGCTGGGATGTAGGATTTGATGAGGTTGAGAGGAAGGGTAGAGCAAGGCCATGGAAAGGTTTTCAGATAAGGATGAGGATCCTGGAATCAATCCTATGGGGGATGGGGCACCAGTAGTGTTCGCGGGACAGGAATCATGCATCAGTTTTTCTTATTCTTGGGATGTGGGCGATACTGGCAAGGTAATATTTGTTGCCCATCCCTAGATCCCCTGTGGAACTAGATTCACGTGGAGGCCAGACCAGGTAGGGTTGCCAGGTTCCTTTCCTTGAAGAACATTAGTGAACCAGTTGGGGGTTTATGACAATCGGGCAATTTTCATGGTCATTTCCTGCTGCTAGCCCACAAATTACCAGATTTTTTACAATTCAGTTTCACAACTTGCCATGGTGGGACTTTGACCTCATGACATCTGAGTGGAACTAAGTACAGAAATGGATGCAGTTTGTGGAATTCTGAACGAGTTGGATGCTACTCAGGAAAGCGGGAAGGAGAGCATTCAAGAAATCAAGCCCAAAGGTGACAATGGCATAAATGATTGTTTCATCAGCAGTGGACATAAGGTAGGGACAGAAATGAGTAATATTGCAGAAGGGAAAATGGGCAATCTTAGTGACAGTCGACGTGTGTTTGAAGCTCAGGGTTAAACAGGTCACTGAGTCAGTGGCATACTATCAAGTTTTAACCTGAGCAGGCATCTCGGGACGGAGATTCAATCATGTCCTAGGATGTGAACAAGATAAAGAAAGTCTTACACTTATATAGCACCTTTCACACCCACTGGACATCTCAAGGTGCTTTACAGCCAATGAAGTACTTTTGGAGTGAGGTAAAGCTGCCTGTGCTCAGCATACATCTGGAAGATGACTCCAATGGTTTCAGAAGTTGTCTCCAAGGACAGTATGTATAGAAAGGGTCTTGGGGCATGCTGGAGGTAACCAGGCAGGCATGAGAGGAGAAATCTTTATGTAAGTTGCGCTGAATGTGTACTAGACAGATCGGAATGTAACTATCAAAGAGCGGTGCATGGATTTATGAAAGGGAAATCATGCTTGACAAATCTTCTAGAGTTTTTTGAGGATGTAACTAGTAGAGTGGACAAGGGAGAACCAGTGGATGTGGTGTATTTGGACTTTCAAAAGGCTTTTGACAAAGTCCCACACAAGAATTTAGTGTGCAAAATTAAGGCACATGGTATTGGGGGTAATGTATTGACGTGGCGTGGATAGAGAACTGGTTGGCAGACAGGAAGCAGAGAGTCGGGATAAACGGGTCCTTTTCAGAATGGCAGGCAGTCACTAGTGGGATGCTGCAGGGTTCGGTGCTGGGACCCCAGCTATTTACAATATACATTAATGATTTAGATGAAGGAATTGAAGGTAATATCTCCAAGTTTGCAGATGACACTAAGCTGGGTGGCAGTATGAGCTGTGAGGAGGATGCTAGGCGGCTGCAGGGGGACTTGGACAGGTTAGGTGAGTGGGCAAATACATGGCAGATGCAGTATAATATGGATAAATGTGAGGTTATCCACTTTGGTGGCAAAAACAGGAAGGCAGATTATTATCTGAATTACCCCCATTCCATGTGCCTTAATTTTGCACACTAATCTCTTGTGTGGGACCTTGTCAAAAGCCTTTTGAAAGTCCAAATACACCACATCCACTGGCTCTCCCTTGTCCACTCTACTAGTTACATCCTCAAAAAACTCGAGAAGATTTGTCAAGCATGATTTCCCTTTCATAAATCCATGCACCGCTCTTTGACAGTTACATTCCGATCTGTCGAGAACACATTCAGCGCAACTTACATAAAGATTTCTCCTCTCATGCCTGCCTGGTTACCTCCAGCATGCTCCAAGACCCTTTCTATACATACTGTCCTTGGAGACAATTTCTGAAACCATTGGGGTCATCTTCTAGATGTATGCTGAGCACAGCCAGCTTTGCCTCACTGCAACGAGACCTGGGTGTCATGGTACATCAGCCATTGAAGGTTGGCATGCAGGTACAGCAGGCGGTGAAGAAAGCAAATGGCAAGCTGGCCTTCATAGCAAGGGGATTTGTGTATAGGAGCAGGGAGGTCTTACTGCAGTTGTACAGGGCTTTGGTGAGACCACACCTTGAGTATTGTGTGCAGTTTTGGTCTCCTAATCTGAGGAAGGACGTTCTTGCTGTTGAGGGAGTCCAGCGAAGGTTCACCAGACTGATTCCCGGGATGTCAGGACTGACATATGAGGAAAGACTGGATCAGCTAGGCTTATACTCACTGGAATTTAGAAGAATGAGAGAGAATCTCAGAAACTTATAACATTTTGACGAGACTGGACAGATTAGATGCAGGAAGAATGTTCCTGATGTTGGGGAAGTCCAGAACCAGGGGTCACAGTCTAAAGATAAGGGCTAAGCCATATAGGACCGAGATGAGGAGAAACTTTTTCACCTGGAGAGTTTTGAACCTGTGGAATTCTCTGCCACAGAAAGTTATTGAATCCAGTTCATTGAACATATTCAAAAGGAAGTTAGATGTGGCCC
Source organism: Pristiophorus japonicus (assembly GCF_044704955.1). Classification (NCBI taxonomy): domain Eukaryota; kingdom Metazoa; phylum Chordata; class Chondrichthyes; family Pristiophoridae; genus Pristiophorus; species Pristiophorus japonicus. Next base: position 21,151,895 of record NC_091996.1, read on the forward strand.
TTATGGCTAAAGGGATCAGCGGGTATGGAGAGAAGGCAGGGGTGGGGTACTGAGATGAATGTTCAGCCATGATCATATTGAATGTCGGTGCAGGCTCGAAGGGCCGAATGGCCTACTCTTGCACCTATTTTCTATGTTTCTAGGTGGAACACGGCAGATGAGGATGGAGGGGTGGGGGGTCAGCCACATTGAAAGCTGTTTAGCTTTTTCTCCTTACATATAGTCTGTCCACCAACCAGGAGAATCTAATCCTTATTCTAACAAGCGACCAGTGCTTAAAATAATCTTTTAGCTTCTAGGCGGCGCTCCACACATGTTTATGCCTTTTCCCCTGTACTCCTACTCCACATGAACTCATTATTATGCAGTAGAAATATATCAGTGACCTGATCTGGTGAAATAATTTCAAAGGGAGAAAGTAAAGTATGGATGTTATCTTAAAAGCCCAAAACAGTGTGTTTAAATTACATTACACAACTTGATCAAATTAAACTGGTTTGATTTTCTGGCCTGAATTTGTTTGGTCTCCAATTAGGATGAACTAAATTGAGAATATATCTCATGTACTTATATTTAAGAAAGCACTTTGTAAGAATTTAATAGGCCAATTATTTTTTCAGGTACAATATGTCTTATTCTGGTTTCTTACAAAGTAATACAGTGATTTTATCACAAATATGTTTATTATACTAATGTAACTGTAATAAACCAAAGAATACCTCATGCAGAAGTTGGGTGGCAGTGTGAGCTGCGAGGAGGATGCTATGAGGCTGCAGAGCGACTTGGATAGGTTAGGTGAGTGGGCAAATGCATGGCAGATGAAGTATAATGTGGATAAATGTGAGGTTATCCACTTTGGTGGTAAAAACAGAGAGACAGACTATTATCTGAATGGTGACAGATTAGGAAAAGGGGAGGTGCAAAGAGACCTGGGTGTCATGGTACATCAGTCATTGAAGGTTGGCATGCAGGTACAGCAGGCGGTTAAGAAAGCAAATGGCATGTTGGCCTTCATAGCAAGGGGATTTGAGTACAGGGGCAGGGAGGTGTTGCTACAATTGTACAGGGCCTTGGTGAGGCCACACCTGGAGTATTGTGTACAGTTTTGGTCTCCTAACCTGAGGAAGGACATTCTTGCTATTGAGGGAGTGCAGCGAAGGTTCACCAGACTGATTCCCGGGATGGCGGGACTGACCTAGCAAGAAAGACTGGATCAACTGGGCTTGTATTCACTGGAGTTCAGAAGAATGAGAGGGGACCTCATAGAAACGTTTAAAATTCTGATGGGTTTAGACAGGTTAGATGCAGGAAGAATGTTCCCAATGTTGGTGAAGTCCAGAACCAGGGGACACAGTCTAAGGATAAGGGGGAAGCCATTTAGGACCGAGATGAGGAGGAATTTCTTCACCCAGAGAGTGGTGAACCTGTGGAATTCTCTACCACAGAAAGTTGTTGAGGCCAATTCACTAAATATATTCAAAAAGGAGTTAGATGAAGTCCTTACTACTAGGGGAATCAAAGGGTATGGTGAGAAAGCAGGAATGGGGTACTGAAGTTGCATGTTCAGCCATGAACTCATTAAATGGCGGTGCAGGCTAGAAGGGCCGAATGGCCTACTCCTGCACCTATTTTCTATGTTTCTATGTTTCTAAGTACTAGTGTTTAATTATATGTTATTTTATAGTATGCTTCAATACATTTGGTGTATTCCAATAGAAATATTCAGAATTTTCAAGAATAGCAAAATGCAAACCATATTTCAACTAGTTATCCATGTCTTTATTACCTCTCGACGTGACTATTCCAATGCTCTCCTGGGCAATCTCCGACCTTCACACTCTGTAAACTTGATCTCATCTAAATCTCAGTTGCCCGTATCCTAACTCGCACCAAGTTCCGTTCACTCATCACTACTGTGCTCGCTGACCTACATTGACTTGTGGTCCGGTAATGCCTCGATTTTATTTTAAAAATCTCATCCTTGTTTTCAAATCCCTCCGTAGCTTGCCCCTCCCTATGGGCTCAATTTTTCCAAGTGATTTGCACCGTTTTTCTTTGGAGCAAGCTGCTCTTTTTGGCCTAAGTTGGAAAAACATCAGTTTCCCCAATCTATTTGCAGCAGTTACAATTTTTTTAGGTCAATTTTTATTCAGCCAAAGTGGACATAACCAGCCAATTCTGGCCAATTAGGGAAGTTTGGCGAGCTGAGAGTTACTCCAGTTCTGCTTAGGCCAGCATGTGTGGCCTCTCCAGAAAAACCTTCTGGAGAGTTAAGGAAATCAGCGCAGGTATGGAAATCGGCGCAGCAGATGCCCGGACACACTAAAAGAATTGAAAAATACATAGCGGCAACTTACCTCCAACCCCACCTGAAGGGCTTGCCGGTCCGGTCTCATTTTCGGTCCACATTCTCCCGGTCCGGTCCCATTCTCGGTGCCCATTCTCCCAGTCCGGTCCCATTCTCGGTCCCCGGTTCACAGAGAGAGAGAGAGAGAGAGAGAGATAGAGTGCCCGACCAGACCGGCGAGCCCTTCAGGCGGGGTTGGAGGCAAGTTGCTGCTATGTGGTTTCCAATTCTTTTAAGAACATAAGAATTAGGAACAGGAGTAGGCCATCTAGCCCCTCGAGCCTGCTCTGCCACTCAAAAAGATCATGGCTGATCTGGCCGTAGACTCAGCTCCACTTACCCGCCCGCTCCCCGTAACCCTTAATTCCCTTATTGGTTAAAAATCTATCTATCTGTGATTTGAATACATTCAATGAGATAGCCTCAACTGCTTCCTTGGGCAGAGAATTCCACAGATTCACAACCCTCTGGGAGAAGAAATTCCTTCTCAACTCAGTTTTAAATTGGCTCCCCCGTATTTTGAGGCTGTGCCCCATAGTTCTAGTCTCCCCGACCAGTGGAAACAACCTCTCTGCCTCTATCTTGTCTAGCCCTTTCATTATTTTAAATGTTTCTATAAGATCACCCCTCATCCTTCTGAACTCCAACGAGTAAAGACCCAGTTTACTCGATCTATCATCATAAGGTAACCCCCTCATCTCCAGAATCAGCCTCGTGAATCGTCTCTGTACCCCCTCCAAAACTAGTATATACTTCCTTAAGTAAGGTGACCAAAACTGCATGCAGTACTCCAGGTGCGGCCTCACCAATACCCTGTACAGTTGCAGCAGGACCTCCCTGCTTTTGTACTCCATCCCTCTCGCAATGAAGGCCAACATTCCATTCGCCTTCCTGATTACCTGCTGCACCTGCAAACTAACTTTTTGGGATTCATGCACAAGGACCCCCAGGTCCCTCTGCACCACAGCATGTTGTAATTTCTCCCCATTCAAATAATATTCCCTTTTACTGTTTTTTTCTCCAAGGTGGATGACCTCACATTTTCCGACATTGTACTCCATTTGCCAAACCTTAGTCCATTCGCTTAATCTTTCTAAATCTCTTTGCAGCCTCTCTGTGTCCTCTACACAACCCGCTTTCCCACTAATCTTTGTGTCATCTGCAAATTTTGTGACACTACACTCTGTCTCCTCTTCCAGGTCATCGATGTATATTGTAAACAGTTGTGGTCCCAGCACCGATCCATGTGGCACTCCACTAACCACTGATTTCCAACCCGAAAAGGACCCATTTATCCCGACTCTCTGCTTTCTGTTAGCCAGCCAATTCTCTATCCATGCTAATACATTTCCTCTGATTCCACGTTCCTTTATCTTCTGCAGTAACCTTTCATGTGGCACCTTATCGAATGCCTTTTGGAAATCTAAATACACCACATCCATCGGTACACCTCTATCCACCATGCTCGTTATATCCTCAAAGAATTCCAGTAAATTAGTTAAACATGATTTCCCCTTCATGAATCCATGTTGCGTCTGCTTGATTGCACTATTCCTATCTAGATGTCCCGCTATTTCTTCCTTAATGATAGCTTCAAACTTTTTCCCCACAACAGATGTTAAACTAACTGGCCTATAGTTACCTGTCTTTTGTCTGCCCTTTTTTAAACAGAGGCGTTACATTAGCTGCTTTCCAATCCACTGGTACCTCCCCAGAGTACAGAGAATTTTGGTAGATTATAACGAATGCATCTGCTATAACTTCCGTCATCTCTTTTAATACCCTGGGATGCATTTCATCAGGACCAGGGGACTTGTCTACCTTGAGTCCCATTAGCCTGTCCAGCACTACCCCGCTAGTGATAGTGATTGTCTCAAGGTCCTCCCTTCGCACATTCCCGTGACCAGCAATTTTTGGCATGGTTTTTGTGTCTTCCACTGTGAAGACCGAAGCAAAATAATTGTTATAAGGTCTCAGCCATTTCCACATTTCCCATTATTAAATCCCCCTTCTCATCTTCTAAGGGACCAACATTTACTTTAGTCACTCTCTTCCGTTTTATATATCAGTAAAAGCTTTTACTATCTGTTTTTAGGTTTTGCGCAAGTTTACTTTCGTAATCTATCTTTCCTTTCTTTATTGCTTTCTTAGTCATTCTTTGCTGTCGTTTAAAATTTTCCCAATCTTCTAGTTTACCACTAACCTTGGCCACCTTATACGCATTGGTTTTTAATTTGATACTCTCCTTTATTTCCTTGGTTATCCACGGCTGGTTATCCCTTCTCTTACCGCCCTTCTTTTTCACTGGAATATATTTTTGTTGAGCACTATGAAAGAGCTCCTTAAAAGACCTCCACTGTTCCTCAATTGTGCCACCGTTTAGTCTGTGTTCCCAGTCTACTTTAGCCAACTCTGCCCTCATCCCACTGTAGTCCCCTTTGTTTAAGCATAGTACGCTCGTTTGAGACACTACTTCCTCACCCTCAATCTGTATTACAAATTCAACCATACTGTGATCCCTCATTCCGAGAGGATCTTTTACTCGGTGATCATTTATTATTCCTGACTCATTACACAGGACCAGATCTAAGATAGCTTGCTCCCTTGTAGGTTCTGTAACATACCATTCTAAGAAACAATCCCATATGCATTCTATAAATTCCTCCTCCAGGCTACCCCGTGCGATTTGATTTGTCCAATCGATATGTAGGTTAAAATCCCCCATGATTACTGCCGTTCCTTTTTCACATGCCTCTATTATTCCCTTGATTATTGTCTGCCCCACCATGAAGTTATTATTTGGGGGCTTATAAACTACGCCCACCAGTGGCTTTTTCCCCTTACTATCTCTAATCTCCACCCACAATGATTCAACATTTTGTTCATTGAAGCCAATATCATCTCTCACAACTGCCCTGATATCATCCTTTATTTACAAAGCTACCCCACCTCCTTTCCCTTCTTGTCTATCCTTCCGAATTGTCAGATACCCCTGTATGTTTAATTCCCAGTCTTGGCCACCCTGCAACCACGTTTCTGTAATGGCCACCAAATCATATCCATTTGTAATGATTTGTGCCGTCAACTCATTTACTTTATTTCGAATGCTGCATGCGTTTAGGTAGAGTGTTTTAAATACTAGCTTTTAAACCATGATTTTTAGTTTTGACCCCTCCTGCAGCCCCCTTATATTCATACATATTGTCCCTTCCTATCACCTTGTGGTTTCCCCTTACCCCAGTGCTACTCTGCTCTGTTGCCTCCTGCCTTTTGCATTAATGTGTTGGAAGCTGGCTGTATGCTTCACTTTGCAGCCTCAGCTCGCATTGTGTCCCTGGTTACCATGGCAGCCTTTTTGGCACAGATCAAGGCTCCACCCCCAAAACTAAAGGTCGGGTTACGCCGCGCCAAAATGAAGAAATCCAACAGGGAAACTTAGAATATTTTTTTTGGTGTACTTAGGCCCCAAAAAATCGGGCGTAACTCTTCATGTACGCCAAAAAAATGCTTTGGTGAAAATTGAGCCCAAACTTTCTCATCTCCTCCATCCGTACAACCCTCCGAGATCATTGCGCTCCTCCAATTCTAAACTCTTGTACATTCCCACATTCCATTGCTCCACCATTAGTGACCTTTCCCTTCATCTGCCTGGGCCGTAAGCTCTAGAATTCCCTCCCTAAGCCTCTCCACATCTCTACCTCTCTCGCCTCTATTAAGACATCCTTGAAACCTACCGCTTTGACCAGGCCTTTGGTCATCTGTCCTCATTTCTCCTTGAGGCTCTGTCACATTTTGTTAACCTCTCCTGTGAAGCTCCTTGCGGTGTTTTACTACTTTAAAGGCACTATATAAATGCAAGTTGTTGTAGTTCAGTGTGGTAACTGTGCTGTGAACCTGACTTAACTGCAGATTGTCCAAATTAAAATGCAACTTTTAGTCAGAAGTCTACTGTTCCCAATGCAGAGTGCATACACTTTTTCTGTAAGCAGTTTTGCTCCATGACTGATATTCATATTTTCAGACTTAACTTGGATTTCCACACTAAATACACAAGTTATCCAAGCAAAGCATGCATGTAATAGTCATTATGTAAAGCACACACATCCTACCTGGCTGGAAAATTTAATGTTTTCATTTTTTCAGTCTTCCTCTCCTGTATATTCAAGCTTTGCTGCTTCAACCAGCTCTTGAGCTCTGCTCTGTCTCTGGGGAATGGTATTCAAAAAGCTCTGATTATTTGAAACTCAGGAAAGGATGGTTAAGGTACAAGCTTCTCTAAACTAAACTTGCATTGCAACACTTGCAGATTAATTATGGCACCATGTGCTACCAAATTTATTTCCTTTTCTGGCATGCATTTACATTGTGCCACCTCATTCATCGAGAAACCGTAGTGAATCGCTAACACTCACGGTAAAGGACACCAATAATCTTCCAGCTGTGCATTTTCACAGCAGCTTGAGCTGAAGTGTAAAACTCAGCAGGATTTATGCTGCTAGATTCAGTCTGGGGTTCCATTATTAAATGAAAAAACATCTCTAAGTGCTGTCTGTGGTATGATTAATGATATATTTATTGATTTGTGAATATAATTCTACTTATTAAAATGATGTCCAATATAAATCTAGCTTCTTATATAATGTATCTTTCCTATTCTGTCTATATTCTGCCCTCATTCTATTACTTTCATATTTTATGCATTATCATGCCACATCATACTCATGCCACATGAATTAGTAAAATGGGCTGTGCCACAGGGTTAGGTCTGTAATTCTCCAAGTGTTTGTTTCCTGATTTAATCCAGGAGTGCAGCTGAACCGAGGCCAGATACTTCATACAGAGTGGGAAGAAAAATCAGAATGAATCTGCAGCGAAAGAGCTTTCTGTGATTTATGCTTTTAACAAATCACACTGCTCCAACAACCACCCAACTTTTTAGATTATGCATACCAGAAAAAAAATAATGGGCCGGAATTTGCAGTGGGTAATAACGGCGGAATAACAGCATTCACTGTTGTTACCCTTTGAAACTGACTGCAAATTCAGCATGTAGCGCATGCGCATTCTAACGCGGAAATCCTGAAGTTGCGGTCAGTCATTCACTGCTCCGACACTGGCTGCGCTGAGCCTCCCCACCCACCCCCAATAGCCGGCAATCAGTGTAACCATTTTACTAATGAATGTGGCAAGTACAATGCATAAAGTATGAAGGTTAGTAACTGAATGAGGGCAGAATAGGAAGGAAAGATACAATATATAACAAGAAGCTAGATTTATATTGGTAGAAAACCTGGGTTTTGTCACGGTAATATGGCTGTTAAATACCCCATTAAATGTTACACCTTGTTGTACGATAGGTGGGGTTTTAACATGGTATTGACTGCTAAACAGATGTTCTGCCCTGAAATACTAATTTTTATATTTGTGGAGTGTCAAATTTCTCCATTATGATAAAAATTACAATTAAAAATATATATAAGTTTGTTCATGATATTTCAGGTTCTACCTTATCCCGACGTGAGAGTCCCAATCTTTGTTTCACTCTCTGTAACATTTTTTAAAAGTCTGGATAAAAGCAGCTTCTCATTTCCTGGTTTCCTGTCTGTGAGAATTCTCCAATGTGATTGGCTGCTTATACAGCTTGTTGATGTCACAGTAGCATCACACTAGGGAATTCCCACCACGGAGTGCTGAAAGCAACTGAATGTTGAAAAAAGCAAATTTCTCGCCACAGAGACCACAAAATCTCTGGACAACTTTCTTCGGGGCTTGCGGCGAGCGCATTTGCTTTGCCACTGATTGCAAGTTACAGGCCAATAAATTTAGTAACCTAAGTGAAATCTCTCAAAATGAGCAGAGCCAGTGGAGTTTATAAAGGGAACATCTCTCCCTTGCCTCAAATTCCAGAATTGCCTCTTATGTCCCCTCCCCAACTCTTTATCAGTGGCTACACCTCTGAAAACAGGAATCTACATTAATTGTGACTGAGTGATGATTTCAGGCCATGATCCAATTAGAAGTTCAACATGAGGCTGTAGTTTCTTACATTTAGTAGGATTTTTATCATAGAATATACGATGCAGAAACAGGCCATTCGGCCCAACCAGTCCATGCTGGCGTTTAGGCTCCACTTGAGCCTCCCCCCCCATCTTTCCTCATCTAAATCTATCAGCATAACCCTCTATTCCCGTCTCCCTCATATACTTGTCTAGCCTCCCCTTAAATGCATCGATACATCGATACTATTTTTCTCAACCACTCCCTGTGGCAGCGAGTTCCACATTCTCACTACTCTCTGGGTAAAGTAGTTTCTTCTGAATTTCCTATTTGATTTCTTGGTGACTGTCTGATATTGATGGCCTCTAGTTATGTTCTTCCCCACAAGTGGAAACTTTCTCTCTGTATCTACTCTATCAAAACGTTTCATAATTTTAAAGACCTCAATTAGGTCACCCCTCAGCCTTCTTTTTTCAAGCGAAAAGAGACCTAGTCTGTTCATCCTTTCCTGATCTGTATACCCTCACATTTCTGGTATTATCTCTGTAAATCTTCTTTGCACCCTCTCCAATATCTCTATATCCTTTTTATAATATGGCGACCAAAATTGTTCGCAGTACTCCGTGTGGTCTAACCAAGGTTCAATACAAGTTTAACATAACTTCACCACTTTTCAATTCTATCCTGCTAGAAATAAACCCTTGTGCCTGGTTTGCTTTCTTATGATCTTGTTAACTTGTGCCACTACTTTTAGTGATTTGTGTATTTGTACTCTGAGATCCCTTTGTTCTTCTACCCCAGCTAGACTCTCACCCTCCAAGTAATAAGTGACCTCCCCACTCTTCCTACCAAAATGTAATACCTCATTTTATCTGTGTTGAATTTAATTTGCCAATTATATGCCCATTCTGCAAGATTATTCATATCCTCCTGTAATTTGTTGCAGTCCTTCTCAGAAATTGTGTTTTTGATTCCAAAGTCTAAATCGTTAATATAAACTGTGAACAACAGTGGTCCCAGCACTGATCCTTGTGGAACAGCACAACCCACCTTCTGTCACTTCAAATAGCTACTCTTTACCCCTACTCTCTGCCTTCTGTCTTGAAGCCAGCTAGCTATCCATTCTGCTACTTGTCCCCTGATTCTGCTTTCACTGACCTCTTTATTTGTCTACCATGTGATACCTTATCGAAGGCCTTTTGAAGATCTAGATAATTTACATCTACTACATTACTATTGTCTACTCTCTCTGTTACCTCTTCAAAAAATTCAATGAGGTTGGTCAAGCAAGACTTTCCCTTTTGAAATCCATGCTGACTATTCACTATTATATTTTTGGCTTCTAGATGTTCTTCTATTTTCTCCTTTAGTAGGGATTCCATTATTTTCCTACCACTGATGTTAAGCTGACTGGCCAGTTGTTCCCTGGACATGTTCTATCCCTCTTCTTAAATTTATCATATCATACAAATCATTAGCAGCTTTTCTCTTCTGGCTAGAATTCTTTCTAGAGGCAACATAAACAAAGATGTCAAACTTAGTGCACGGCACTTAATCCACCAACCCTGGCAAATCTTAAAATATGTACACCATTAAGAACTTTCTGTTGATAATAATAGCCCAAGATTGAATTTCTTTTACATATAATGTACAGCACAGTATAAAGCCATTTGGCCCAACTGGTTCAAGCTGGCTTCATCTAACTCTATCAGCATAACCTCTCAATTTCTGGATTTGTCTCAAAAAATGATCCATGTCGTTTCTACTTCTGGATTTCGATGCGGGTTGCTGCCATCTCTTTCCCTGTAGCTGCCACCACCTTTCTTCATTTAGTCTGTTTAGATATCAACTGCGCAAGTGAAGGGGACTCGGGTTTTTTTTTTAGTTCTTTTTAACAGCGTAATGATTACACAGAATTAAGAAATGGTGCGTGCATTCTCTTTAATAATTAAGGAATATATAATTTTCACCACAATCTGTAACCAAAACTTAAAACACAGACTGTTGCAAAGAGCTGGGCTGCTGAAGTGAGGCACTTTTGATCTGTTCTCAGGCACTCATAAATATGTGAACAATGGATACCTGTAGTGCTCGTAACCCATTAGCACTGCTTTCCACAGTATCACAATTGAGGTTTTTTCCACTTATCCCTTGTGTCTTTCGATATACCAATTCACATAAAGTGCTTGATAAAAGCCTGTTCCCAGGATTTGATGACATAATGACAATCTTCCCAGCTGGAAACAATCTCCGTATTCAAACCTCTGCTGCTCTACCAAATCCAGTTTTCTGGATTTTCTCATTTATGCCTCCCTATCTCGTCTGCTGGAGATGAGCCAATGCAACAAAATAAAAAATGGTCCTTATGAAGGGAACTGTCACAAGATGTCCTGGCAGACATGGAATAATAGTTGGGTGACTTAAGTGAGATGCTTGTTTCATCTTTTCTTCTAATTCTTCCACTGGTTGTATGCAGACACAGTGGGGGAGATGTTGACGATTGCTGGACAACATTTTTCATAGAAATCAGCCAATTTTTCTCTTCTCTTTAATCACATTAACAGCAAACGAGTGGTAGAATATATTTGTTGCTAGGGTTGAATCGCCATTTTCACTTCAGTGTTGAAACTGAAAAGGCAGATTCGATGTTTGCTGTATAAACACTTTACATGAGGACAGTTTAGTGGAATTCCTCTCTGGGAGCTGGCATGTCTGAGAGGAATCAATCTGGGGTGAAAAGATATTCTAACCTGCAGCCAAAATTTGTAACATTTCCCTTTGTTTCTTTCTCCTGCTGCAAGCCATCATTCACTTCCCACCCTGGTAATGGTTGCCTGTAATTGCTTCATGGGTTCTTTGCTTAAGAATTCATAGCAACACATTAATATTAAGAACTAGTTGGTTTATTCATCATCATCATCATAGGCGATCCCGCGAACGAGGATGACTTGCTTCCACACCAAAAGGTGATGAGTTCACAGATGTTTCAATGAAGGAGCCGATATTCCAGTCCTGAACTCCAGGGGTGGAAGATGCCTGTGCGTCGATTTTTTTAACGTGTGTTGACCGTTGCACATCAGCCACCACACGGGCTTGACAGAGCTCGGCCTTTATCCAGTGGCAAGGATTAACCAGGACGACTGGAGACCTGCTCTGCTGCACTTTAATGAGGCTGGCAGCCTCTGAATTTAACCTGCTTTACAGCACTGCTTATGAGCAGGAGTGCTTCCCCCAAGCAACCCCCCACCCGCCCCATCAGAACCCCCAATACAAAGACCCCTGGGATTGGGGGTCACACCCCCCCCCCCCCCGAGTAGCAAAGGATTAACAATCACACTACACATTACCAGTTTGTCCACCAAGCTCACAGCCACCTGCCTCAGCGGGAGCGGGAGCGGGAGTAGCCAGGCCCAGGTAAGAGGGCCTGAGAGTCGGAGGGGCCACAGCAGCGGGAGTGGGAGGAACTAGCTGGTGCAGAGACAAAAAGTCTTTAAAAAAAAAATCAAAATCGAAGTGTGACGTCACAGCCAAGCGGGTAAGTGATTGGCTGGTGGATTGGTGAGTATTTTTCTTTTTCTTTTTCTTTTCAGTAGGAAATCTTTGGCATTATCGTAAGTAGGATCTGGCAATAAATATATGTAATCTTTATTATCTAAGGAGAGCCAGTTAATTAAATCGGCTGTTTGCTGAGTAGCGGCTGGGTGTGTTGTGCTAAGGTTTAGAGTTTAGTTGTACTCGGTAGTTGCGAGTGTAACTAGAGGAATTGCAGGGCAGCTCAGTCCCATGGATTGCACATCCTGTGGCATGTGGGAAGTCCCAGGTGCTTCGCGCAGCCAGGACGACTTTGTGAGCAGGAGGTCTAGCTGCACCAACTCAAGCTCCGTGTTTTGGAGCTTGAGCGGCAGCTGGGGGTCAATGCGGTGCATCCGCGAGACTGGGAGCAACGTGGATAGCACGTTTCTAGAGGTGGTCACCCCACAGCTTAAGAGTGTGCAGGCAGAGAGGGAGTGGGTGACTGTCAGACAGAAGAGGAGGACTAGGCAGGTAGTGCAGGCGTCCACTGAGTCCATCTTGCTCTCCAACCGGTACTCTGTTCTGAATACCGGTGGGGGCGATGGCGGCTTTGGGGAGTGCAGCCAGAGGCAAGTCCATGGCACCACAGGTGGCTCAGCTGCACAGGGGGGAAGAAGAAGAATGGAAGAGCTATAGTGGTAGGGGATTCAATAGTCAGGGAAGCAGACAGCCGTTTCTGCGGCCGCAGACGTGACTCCAGGATGGTATGTTGCCTCCCTGGTGCCAGGGTCAAGGATGTCACTGAGCGGCTGCAAGGCATTCTGGGGGGAGAGGGTGAACAGCCAGAGGTCGGGGTCCACATCGGGACTAATGATATAGGTAGGAAGAGGGATGAGGTCATGCAGGCAGAGTTTTGGGAACTAGGAGAGAGATTAAAAAGCAGGACCTCAAAGGTCATAATCTCCGGATTACTCCCAGTGCCACGAGCTAGTGAGTACAGAAATAGGAGGATAGAGCAGATGAATACATGGCTGGAGAGATGGTGCAGGCAGGAGGGATTTAGTTTCCTGAGGCGTTGGGACCGCTTCTGGGGGAGGTAGGACCTGTACAAGCCGGACAGTTTGCACCTCAACAGAGCCGGGACCAATATCCTCGCTGGGGGGGTTGCTAGTGCTGTTGGGGATGGGAACCTGAAAATAGATTCTGTAGGGAGGGCAGTAAAGCTGGAATTAGAAAGCAAAAATAAAGAAAGTGAGTTTGAAGGAGGGAGGAAACAAGCAGGAAAAAAGGGTAATAAAAACAAACTTAAATGCACGTAGCATTTGTAACAAAATAGATGAGTTGACGTCACAAATTGAGACAAATGGGTATGTTCAATAGCCATTACAGAGACGTGGTTGCATGGTGACCAGGACTGGGAATTAAATATTCAGGGGTACTTGACAATCCGGAAGGACAGACAGAAAGGAAAAGGAGGTGGGGTATGTAGTGTCCCTGCACCTTACTACAAACTCACACGAGGCATGGATATATCAGACACGATCACTCTGTGACCTTCACCTTTATTGCCAGGACCAAGGAGTGTGGACCCTGGGTGGGACCTCCCCTTTTATACCTGGAAACCCAGGTGAGGAGTGTCTCCCGCAAGTTCACCCCCTGTGGTCAGGGTGTGCATTTCTAGGGTACAGGTATAGTGTACATGAGTGACAGTTACATGACTATGTCAATGCAAGATGGTTAAATACATGACATCACTTCCCCCCTTAAGTCTTTTAGTTTCAGAGGTTAGGTCTGTCGGGTGGTCGACGCTCTCTCGTGGAGCGCCGCAGTTGTGGCTCTGGTGGTTGAGCCTCAGCACGCGTCTCTGTCACTTGAGGTGATTCCGGCTGTCCGGCCTGGCCGCAGGGACTGTGCATGCTGAGGGCTGTCTTTATTGCTCGTCCGCTGTCAGTGGTGTGGGTGCTATCTCATGCTCTTCTTCAGGTTCCCCCGTGTCTATGCTGAACCTTTTCTTTACTTGGTCCAAGTATTCGCGGCATATCTGCCCATTGTTTAGTCGGACCACCATGACTCTATTTCCTTCTTTGCCAATTACGGTGCCCTCAAGCCACTTGGGTCCCAAAGCATGGTTAAGAACAAATACCGGGTCATCCATTTCTATACACCTCCCCCTTGAGTTTCGATCATGGAGCTCGGTTTGGGACTGGCGCTTGCCCTCAACAATGTCTGCCAGGGCTGGGTGAATGAGGGACAGCCGCGTCTTGAGCGTGCATTTCATGGGGAGTTCCGCTGGCGGGACTCCCGTGAGCGAGTGCGGGCAGGACGATAGACGGTACTAAAGGGAGGGTCCTTGGATGCGTAGAATGCCCTGTTTTATGACTTGGACCGCCCGCTCCGCCTGGCCATTGGAAACCGGCTTGAACGGCACTGTCCGGACGTGCTTGATACCATTACCCGACATAAACTCCTGGAATTCATTGGCTGGTGAAACACGGGCCATTGTCGCTGACCAGGATGTCTGGCAAGCCATGGGTCGCGAAAACCGTACGTAGACTCTCCACGGTGATGGATGTCATGCACGAGTTCAATATGATGCACTCGATCCACTTCGAGTATGCATCGACAATGATCAGGAACATTTTCCCCATGAACGGGCCCGCATAATCTATGTGAATACGTGACCATGGTCTGGTGGACCAGGGCCATGGGCTGAGTGGGGCCTCCCTGGGGGCATTGCCCAGCTGGGCACACGTCGTGCACCTGCGAACCCAGTGTTCCAGGTCTGAGTCAATCCCCAGCCACCATACATGTGACCGGGCAATGACCTTCATTAACACGATGCCAGGGTGCTCGCTGTGGAGTTCCCTGATGAACGCTTCCCTTCCTTTCTGGGGCATGACTACCCGGCTGCCCCATAGCAGGCAGTCGGCCTTGATGGAGAGCTCATCCATCCACCTCTGAAACGGTCTGACTTCCTCGGGGCATGCCCTGTGTGTGGGCGCCCAATCCCCAGTCAGGACACATTTCTTTATCATGGTAGGAGGGGGTCCCTGTTGGTCCAGAGTTTGATCTGGCGGGCTGTGATGGGGGAGCCTGCAGTGTCAAAAGCCTCGACGGCCATGACCATCTCGGCGCTCTGCTCCGATGCCCCCTCGATGGTGGCCAGTGGGAGCCTGCTGAGCGCGTCAGCGCAATTTTCGGTGCCTGGCCGGTGCCGTATGGTGTAGTCATACGCAGCCAGCGTGAGGGCCCAGCGCTGTATGCAAGCTGACGCATTGGCGTTGACAGCCTTGCTGTCAGACAACAAGGATGTTAACGGCTTGTGGTCATTCTCTAGCTCGAACTGTTTACCAAAAAGGTACTGGTGCATCTTTTTCACACCGTAACCACACGCGAGTGCTTCCTTCTCAACCATGCCGTATCCACGCTCTGCCTGGGAGAGCGACCCGGAGGCGTAAGCCACCGGTTGGAGTCGGCCGTCATCGTTACCCTGCTGCAACAAACATCCAACCCCGTAGGATGACGCATCGCATGTTAAGACCAGTTGATACAAAGTCAACAGTTTGTTGGAACACAGCAGGTTCCTCACCTTATTGAAAGCCCGTTCTTGACAGTCCCCCCAAAACCATTCACAACCTTTACGCAGGAGCATGTGTAACAGTTCCAACAATGTGCTTAAGTTCGGCAGAAAGTTCCCAAAATAGTTCAAAAGTCCCAGGAATGATCGCAACTCCGACATGTTGCCGGGCCTGGGCGCCCGGCGGATCACCTCCGTTTTTGATTCAGTGGGCTGGATCCCGTCTGCGGCAACCCTCCTGCCCAAAAACTTGACCTCTGGGGCCAAAAACACACACTTGGCCTTTTTCAGCCGCAAGCCTACCCGATCCAATCGGCATAGCACCTCCTCCAGGTTGTGGAGGTGTTCTTCGGTGTCTCGACCCGTTATGAGAATGTCGTCTTGGAATACGATTGTTCCGGGGATTGATTTGAGCAAGCTTTCCATGTTTCTCTGAAAGATGGCTGCTGCTGAACGAATGCCAAACGGACACCTGTTGTAGACAAATAAACCCTTGTGCGTTGTGATGGTGGTCAGAAGCTTGGATTCTTCAGCCAGGTCCTGAGTCATGTAGGCCGAAGTGAGGTCCAACTTAGTGAACAGCTTGCCACCTGCCAGCGTGGCAAAAAGGTCCTCCGCTCTCGGAAGCGGGTATTGGTCTTGCAGCGATACTCGGTTGATGGTGGCTTTGTAGTCACCACAAATCCGAACCGAGCCATCTGCTTTGAGGCTGGGAACGATGGGACTTGCCCAGTCACTGAATTCAACGGCCGAAATTATGCCCTCTCTGAGCAGCCTGTCCAGTTCACATTCAATTTTTTCACGCATCACATACGGTACCGCTCTGACTTTGTGGTGTACTGGTCTGGCATCCGGAGTGATGCGTATCACTACTTTAGTGCCCTTGAACATTCCGACACCAGGTTGAAAAAGTGATCGAATTTTTGCAGGACCTGTGAGCATGAACTTCGCTCCACTGATGAAATGGCGTGCACATCCCCCCATTTCCAATTCATCTCAGCTAACCAACTCCTCCCCAAAAGCGCGGGGTCATTTCCCAGAACGATCCAGAGTGGCAGCCGGTTCTGTAATCCATTATGTGTTACCACCAAGTTTGCACTGCCCAGCACTGGGATGATCTCTTTGGTGTATGTCCGTAGCTGCGTCTCAATGCGTTCCAGTTTGGGCCTGCGAGCTCTGTGTGGCCACAGTCTCTCAAATTGTTGGGCACTCATGAGTGACTGGCTAGCTCCCATATCCAGCTCCATGTGCACCGGAATGCCATTCAGTAAGACTTTCATCATCATGGGTGGTGTAAGGGGTTCTCGGGGAGTGTTGTTGTGCCTTGGGTGTCTCTCTCTGGGCTTCTGCCCTCACAGCTTATGCCTGGCCTGTGAGGTACCCTGAGTGCTGCAAGAGCACCCCTGGAGAGACTGTGTCCACAGCTTATGAAGGGGGTTTTGAGACTCGTGTGTCCCCACAGCTTATGCCTAGCCTGTGAGGCATCTGTGAGTGTCAAACACTCCTAACCCCTTCTTCACTAGCCTGTGACACACAGTTGAGCGTTTTCGAGGTGCTCCTAGCTTCCCTTGCACTGTTCTGACATAAGACTCACAATCAGGAGATGTAATACAATAAAACTGAGACAAGGTGATTCCAAGAGGAACTTAGGCTTCCAATTTATTTGACAAGGTGTATCTCAACAAACAGCAATACACCAACAAAACAATCCCCCTAAATCCCACTAAACGGACACAACGAAAATCTTTACACAAGTTTAGCAGTACAATGCCCAACCTCCCACCTTTCCTTGCCTAACTGAGTTGGGAGTTCCGGGGACCAGAGGTTATACTCACTACTGTGCCTTCTGCAGTCTGGTGGTTTGTTTCTTCTATCTTCGGTGTCTTCGGACATTGGTTTTCCTTCAGTGTCGAGAGGCTTGCTGGTTGTTGGATCACGAGAGCAGGGAACCACACACAATGCGTCAGAAACCCCTTTTTATAGCCAGATTATCCAGTCCGCCTCTCCTGCTGAAATCGATCCTTCCCATTGGTGGGCTTTGTGATTGTGAAAAATGTAGCAGTTTTAGATTATTGCAGGTTTTTTCCACTGATGTTAACCTACTCAAGGTTTGAGTAGGTGCTGATTGTGTTGGCCTCCTGTCGCCATTGTGTAGGCCCTTGGGTTGTTTTGGGTTCCCTAGTTTCTGAAGGTCTGCATAATTTTCCTCCAATTCAGTTTTTCTAACCTACTCAAGGTTTGAGTAGGTGTTGATTGGGTTGGCCTCCTGTAGCCATTGTGTAGGCCCTTGGTTTGTGTTGGGTTCCCTCGTTTTCTGAAGGTCTGCGTAATTTCCTTCCATAGTGTAAACATGGGGAAGACAATAGCCCGATAATGGTGATGAGTCAGTCCCACAGTTCTCGAGCAAGTGCTCTCCCATTGGCTTGAAAGCCCCATGCCTCGGGCTGACTCTGTCCCACCATTGGCCCTCTGGTGTCCTCCCCCCGTCCAATCACTGCTCTGCCAAGGTCAAACCGTCTCGGTTTCAAGTTCACATTGCAGCATAGACAGATCCTACAGCCCTTTTCCTTCTGGGTAAAATGAGGGCGTTTTCGTCCTCCCCTACAGTGGCGTTTTAGTGTATGAGCTGTGGACGTCAGCCACATGAACCCGCTGAACTTCAGCATCTATGGCTTTACCCCAGGCCTCATCCTGCATTGCAGACCTCTCGTCTGGTTCCTCTGTCTCGTAGATTAGCCTCGCTACTGCCTTTTTGCACATCCTGGCCATGTGTCCACTGACATTACAAATCCTACAGGTATATTGCTGGAACCTGCAGCTTTTCGCGGTGTGTCTACCCCCACATCTCCAGCATGAGCTGAGATTGAGATTGCTGTTAACAAAAGGACTATTACCAGGCATTCCTCTCTGATTGCCCATTTGGCTGTTTCTAAGCACTCTGATGGTGGGTATTAATGGTCCCATCGCGGGACGCATTGTTCCTCGAGATGGCGTGAATTGCCTATCCCCTTTCCATTGTCCTTGTTGCGGGCCCACCCAGAGCTTGTTGCTGCCTGGGCGGTTTCGAAATGCCATTGCCTGCCTGCGGGGTCCCGAGCTGCGTTTACAATGTTAACTCCCTGGTCCGTCGCCACGTTTGGACCAGGGCTGCGCGCGTAAATTAGCTTGGTCTCCTCTTCCCCTTCCATAAAGGTCTGAGGCATCAACGCCGCCCTTAGTCTTTATGAGCTTCCTGAAAATGCCGGCATGGTTAATGCCCTCGATGAAAAAGTCCCTTAACATCTCTCCCCTACAGGCATCGGAGAACTTACAGAGACTGGCCAAGCGCTGCAGTTCTGTCATGAGGTCCGAAACGTTTTGACCCTCCCGACGCCGTTGCAAGTAAAACCGGTGCCAGGCCATGTATACGCTACTCGTCGGCTTGAGATGCTCACTGATCAGCTGGCTGAGCTCTTCAAAAGACTTGTCCGTCGGCTTTTGGGGTGTGAGCAGGTGTTTCATCAGCGCATAAAAAAAAATAAAACGGGGAAGGTGGCTCAACCGTGGCTAACAAGGGAAATTAAGGCTAGTGTTAAAACGAAGGAAGAGGCATATAAATTGGCTAGAAAAAGTAACAAACCTGAGGACTGGGAGAAATTTAGAATTCAACAGAGGAGGACGAAGGGTTTAATTAAGGGGGTAAATAGAGTACGAGAGGAAGCTTACGGGGAACATAAAAACTGACTGCAAAAGCTTCTATAAATATGTGAAGAGAAAAAAATTAGTGAAGACAAATGTAGGTCCCTTGCAGTCGGATTCAGGTGAATTTATAATGGGGAACAAAGAAATGGCAGACCAATTGAACAAATACTTTGGTTCTGACTTCACGAAGGAAGACGAAAATAGCCTTCCGAATGTACTAGGGGACAGTGGGTCTAGTGAGAAGGAAGAACTGAAGGATATCCTTATTAGGCGGGAAATTGTGTTAGGGAAATTGATGGGATTGAAGGCTGATAAATACCCGGGGCCCAATAGTCTGCATCCCAGAGTACTTAAGGAAGTGACCCTAGAAATAGTGGATGCGTTGGTGATCATTTTCCAATAGTCTATCGACTCTGGATCAGTTCCTATGGACTGGAGGGTAGCTAATGTAACACCACTTTTTAAAAAAAGAGGGAGAGAGAAAACAGGTAATTATAGACCGGTTAGCCTGACATCAGTAGTGGGGAAAATGTTGGAATCAATCATTAAGGATTAAATAGCAGCGCATTTGGAAAGCAGTGACAGGATTGGTCCAAATCAGCATGGATTTATGAAAGGGAAATCATGCTTGACGAATCTTCCGGAATTTTTTGAGGATGTAACTAGCAGAGTGGACAAGGGAGAACCAGTGGATGTGGTGTATTTGGACTTTCAAAAGGCCTTTGACAAGGTCCCGCACAAGAGATTGGTGTGCAAAATCAAAGCGCATGGTATTGGGGGTAATGTACTGATGTGGATAGAGAACTGGTTGGCAGACAGGAAGCAGAGAGTCGGGATAAACGGGTCCTTTTCAGAATGGCAGGCAGTGACTAGTGGAGTGCCGCAGGGCTCAGTGCTGGGACCCCAGCTCTTTACAATATACATTAACGATTTGGATGAAGGAATTGAGTGTAATATCTCCAAGTTTGCAGATGACACTAAACTGGGTGCCGGTGTGAGCTGTGAGGGGGACGCTAAGAGACTGCAGGGTGACTTGGACAGGTTAGGTGAGTGGGCAAATGCATGGCAGATGCAGTATAATGTGGAAAAATGTGAGGTTATCCATTTTGGGGGCAAAAACACGAAGGCAGAATATTATCTGAATGGCGGCAGATTAGGAAAAGGGGAGGTGCAACGAGACCTGGGTATCATGGTTCATCAGTCATTGAAGGTTGGCATACAGGTCCAACAGGTGGTGAAGAAGGCAAATGGTATGTTGGCCTTCATAGCTAGGGGATTTGAGTATAAGAGCAGGGAGGTCCTACTGCAGTTGTACAGGGCCTTAGTGAGGCCTCACCTGGAATATTGTATTCAGTTTTGGTCTCCTGATCTGAGGAAGGATGTTCTTGCTATTGAGGGAGTGCAGCGAAGGTTCACCAGACTAATTCCAGGGATGGCTGAACTGTCATATGAGGAGAGACTAGATCAACTGGGCCTTTATACAGTGGAGTTTAGAAGGATGAGAGGGGATCTCATAGAAACGTATAAGATTCTGACGTGACTGGACAGGTTAGATGCGGGAAGAATGTTCCCGATGTTAGAGAAGTCCAGGACCAGGGGACATAGTCTTAGGATAAGGGGTAGGCCATTTAGGACTGAGATGAGGAGAAACTTCTTCACTCAGAGAGTTGTTAACCTGTGGAATTCCCTGCTGCAGAGAGTTGTTGATGCCAGTTCACTGAATATATTCAAGAGGGAGTTAGATATGGCCCTTACGGCTACAGCGATCAAGGAGTATGGAGAGAAAGCAGGAAAGGGGTACTGAGGGAATGATCAGCCATGATCTTTTTGAATGGCGGTGCAGGCTCGAATGGCCTACTCCTGCACCTATTTTCTATGTTTCTATACGTCCGTAGAAACGCCCTCCGCTTGTCAGCTGCTTTCTCTTCCAGCCAGTCCTTTGTGACAAAGCTCTGCTGGAGTCTTTCCACGATGTCGTCCCAGTCCTCGCCCACACAGTAACGTTCCCCTGTGCCATCGGTGGCCATCCTTGTGGTTTGGTGATTCCTGTTCTCGTCGCCAAATGTAATGTGCCTGCACCTTACTACAAACTCACATGAGGCATGGATATATCAGAGACGGTCACTCTGTGACCTTCACCTTTATTGCCAGGACCAAGGAGTGTGGACCCTAGGTGGGACCTCCCCTTTTATACCTGGAAACCCAGGTGAGGAGTGTCTCCCACAAGTTCATCCCCTGTGGTCAGGTTGTGCATTTCTAGGGTGCAGGTACAGTGTACAGTGTACATGAGTTACAGTTACATGACTATGTCATTGCCAGATGGTTAAATACATGACAGGGTAGTTCTATTGATAAAGCATGGAATCACTGCAATAGTAAGAAATGATATTGGCTCAAATGATAAGGGTGTTGAAACAGTTTGGCTGGAGATAAGGAACAATAAGGGGAAAAAGTCATTGGTGGGTGTAATCTATAGGCCCCTAACAGTAGCAACTCTGTTGGTCGGAGCATAAGCCAGAAAATAGTGGGGGCTTGTAAAAAGGGAACAGCAATAATCATAGGTGATTTTAACCTCCATATTGATTGGACAAATCAAATTGGTCAGGGTAGCCTTGAGGAGGAGGCCATAGACTGCATAAGGGACGGGTTCCTTGAGCAGAATGTAACGGAACCAACCAGGGGGCAGGCTATCTTAGATCTGGTCCTGTGTAATGAGACAGGATTAATAAACAATCTTCTAGTAAAGGATCCCCTCGGAATGAGTGATCATCACATGATTGAATTTCAAATTCAGATGGAGGGTGAGAAAGTTGGATCTCAAATAGCATACTAAGCTTAAATAAAGGTGACTATGAAGGTATGAGGGCAGAATTGGGTAAAGTGGACTGGGAAAATAGATTAAAGTGTAGGACGGTTGATGAACAACGGTGTACATTTAAGGAGACATTTCACAACTCTCAAGAAAAATATATTCCAGTGAGGAGGAAAGGGGTAAGAAAAATGGGACCCATCCGTGGCTAACTAAAGAAATAAAGGACAGTATCCAATTAAGAACAAGGGCATACAAAGTGGCCAAAACTAGTGGGAGGACAGAAAACTGGGAAGCTTTTAAAAGCCAGCAAAGAACGACTAAAAAATGATTAAGAAAGGGAAGATAGAATATGAAAGTAAATTAGCACAAAATATAAAAACACTTAGCAAGAGTTTCTATAGGTATATAAAAAGGAAAAGGGTGACTAAAGTAAATGTTGGTCCCTTAGACGTCGAGACCAGGGAATAAGTAATGGGGAACATGGAGATGGCAGAAACTCTGAACAAATATTTTGTATCAGTCTTTAGGGTAGAGGACACGAACAATATTCTGACAGTGGATAGTCTAGGGGCGATAGGGGGGGAGGAACTTAACACAATCACAATCACTAAGGAGGTGGTACTCAGTACGATAATGGGACTTAAGGCAGATAAATCCCCTGGACCTGATGGCTTGCATCCTAGGGTCTTAAGAAAAGTACCGGCAGGGATTGTGGATGCATTGGTAGTAATTTACCAAAATTCCCTGGATTCTGGGGAGGTCCCAGCAGATTGGAAAACTGCAAATGTAACGCTCCTATTTAAAAAAGGAGGCAGACAAAAAGCAGGAAACTACAGACCAGTTAGCCTAACATCTGTGGTTGGGAAAATGTTG
Organism: Pristiophorus japonicus; assembly: GCF_044704955.1. NCBI lineage: Eukaryota > Metazoa > Chordata > Chondrichthyes > Pristiophoridae > Pristiophorus > Pristiophorus japonicus. Next base: position 21,174,695 of record NC_091996.1, read on the forward strand.
GAGTCCATTGTTAAAGAAGCAGTAGCAGGACATTTGAAATGTAAAATTCAGTCAGGCAGAGTCAGCATGGATTTATGAAGGGGAAGTCATGTTTGACAAATTTGCTGGAGTTCTTTGAGGATGTAACGAACAGGGTGAATGAAGAAGAACCAGTGGATATGTATTTGGACTTCCGGAAGGCATTTGACAAGGTGCCACATAAAAGGTTACTGCACAAGATAAAAGTTCACGGGGTTGGGGGTAATATATTACCATGGATAAAGGATTGGCTAACTAACATAAAACAGTGTATTGGGATAAATAGTTCATTCTCTGGTTGGCAACCAGTAACTAGTGGGGTGCCGCAGGGATCAGTGCTGGTACCCCAACTATTTACAATCTATATAAACGACTTGGAAGAAGGGACTGAGCCAAGCTTGCTGACGATACAAAGATGGGAGGAAAAGCAATGTGTGAGGAGGACACAAAAAATCTGCAAAAAGCCATAGACAGGCTAAATGAGTGGGCAAAAATTTGACAGATGGAGTATAATGTTGAAAAGTGTGAGGTCATGCATTTTGGCAGAAAAAATCTAAGAGCAAGTTATTATTTAAAAGGAGAAAGATTGCAAAGTGCCACAGTATGGCGGAACCTGGGGGTACTTGTGCATGAAACACAAAAGGATAGTATGCAGGTACAGCAAGTGATCAAGAAGGCCAATGGAATCTTGGCCTTTATTGCAAAGGAGATGGAGTATAAACGCAGAGAAGTCTTGTTACAGCTGTACAGGATATTGGTGAGGCCACACCTGGAATACTGCGTGCAGTTTTGGTTTCCATATTTACGAAAGGATCTACTTGCTTTGGAGGCAGTTCAGAGAAGGTTCACTAGGTTGATTCCGGAGATGAGGAGGTTGACTTATGAGGAAAGGTTGAGTAGGTTGGGCCTCTACTCATTGGAATTCAGAAGAATGAGAGGTGATCTTATTGAAACGTATACGATTATGAGGGGGCTCGACAAGATGGGTGCAGAGAGAATATTACCACTGATGGGGGAGACTAGAACTAGAGGGCATGATCTTAAAATAAGGGGCAGCCCATTTAAAACAGAGATGAGGAGAAATTTCTTCTCTCAGAGGGTTGTTAATCTGTGGAATTCGCTGCCTCAGAGAGTTGTGGAAGCTGATTGAATAAATTTAAGACAGAAATAGACAGTTTCTTAAACGATAAGGGGATAAAGGGTTATGGGGAGCGGGCAGGGAAGTGGAGCTGAGTCCATGATCAGATCAGCCATGATTTTATTGAATGGCGGAGCAGGCTCGAGGAGCCGTATAGCAAACTCCTTCTCCTATTTCTTATGTTCTTATGTTCGTGGACATCCTGAACCCAACTAACTGGAGTTTTATTGAGTTTTGTGGACATCACGTGACTGACTCAGCCACTCACAACTTAACAGTTCTTCCAACCTGTGAGCATACTGACAGGTACATACATTACAGTTGCCCTTCAGATAACTAGACGATCAGTTCACTCAGTGCAATTCTTTTATTACATCCATGGGATTTTCAAAAAGTTCAAAGTTAAATTCCCCAGCGGCAACTATGGTGACCATGTCTCTGTGGTCAGCAAGGCTTTCTTTTTAGGTCATGATGCTATTCCCCTTTAGTGCCTGGGCAACATGTTCTACTTGAAGTTGAAATGATGTTAAACTATGATGGCACAACTCTCAAATATAAATACTCCACAAATATTTTATCTTTAAAATGTAACTGAAAACAAACTTATGCGACAAATGTAAAGAATACCAAAAAGTAACAAAAAATAACTGAAAATGTAATACTGTATTTATCTATATAGTTCAAAATACAGTATTTCTTGATGTATCTCAAGTGTAAACATAGTACCAATAAATAGTTATATATAGAGAAGTAGAGTCCAACTGAACAGTTCCATTTGACACTAATGTCTGACACAGCATATTAAAGAAGCAAGTTACGTTTATTATTGGTTCCTATTCCCAGTAAATGAAGGCAATAATAAACTCGTAATAACATTTTCAGAAACACTGGGAGTATGCAGCAGTAATATGTCCAAATTTCTTATTATTTTACGGATAAACCAATTGTTTTGTAATCAGAGAAACTTGGTGTTTAAATACATTTTAAAGCAATTGCATCTACATGACATACAGTATTAGGAATTCATTTGTCCATAACTACACATTACATAATTTTATATACACCAGGTTTAGAACTGATGTGAAGTAGAATAGTAACACTTCCGAATGGGTTCACTTCATGACAAGTGCATAAACCCTTTGTTTTTCCTGGGATTGAAGCAATGATCGAATGCAGTTTAATTTCTTCAGACACAAACGTATTTACCATATAAAGCCTATTAGGCTTTTATAGCTAACATTATACAACAAAGCAAACCACTTTATACACAAAGCATGTTATAAAGAGAGTGTTTTAGATTCCCTATATACCCATAGGTTGCTTGTGCTTTATTTTTCATTATAAAAATAAAGCACAAGCAATAAAGACCAAATATGCGACAGAGTATTGCAATTGATTCGGATGGCAGAAGGTGGATAAGATAACTAACAGCAGCCAAAGGAGCGGTGAGCGGCGGCCTGGAGCAGTGTGGAGGCCCTGACCTGTGAGAGATCATCAGCGGCAGGTTGGGGCCATAAAAGGAGTGGTGGGCAGCGGCCATGGGCAGCGTGGTGGCACACCACTGCAAGGTATAACGTGAGCTGGTGCAGGAGGGTGACGACAGTGAAGAGGGCAACCGGATTGGATGTCATAAATGTCGAGGTCGGTGATTGGAGCATGGGCAGGTACAGCAGGAGCAACAAGGTCGGGACGAAGGAGCGGCGAGAGATCATAGAGCGACGTGATCGGGGCCCAGGAGAGGCGTGAGTTCGGGGCCCAGAAGAGGCGAGGGCCCAAGGGCAACACGGGCCAGCCCACACTGCGATATGTGTGCACATTAGATCCGTGCAGGTCTCCAGTCGTCTTGGTTAATCCTTGCCACTGGGCCAAGACCTAGCTCTGTCAAGCCCGTGTGATGGCTGGTGTGCAACGGTCACCACACGTTAAAAAAATCCACGCACAGGCATCTTCCACCCTTCAGGATCTAGTTCGGGACCTGAATGTCAGGTTCTTCATTGAAACACCTGTGAATTCATCCCTTTTTGACGTGGAAGCAAGTCATCCTCGATACGAGGGACCGCCTTTGATGATGATGACCCAAAGGGTAGAGACTAGATATTCATCTTTACTATTTGAATGTTAAGCATCACCTGGACAAAGTGTAGAAAGGAAAATCTAACAGGAGGATTGCACACCCCTTACAGAACTCATTAGATTTTTCTTTCATTAATTTTAATCGAAGGAAAGTCCAGCATGTTCTGCAAGAGACATGTGATCCTCTCTGCCAGATTTTTCTTTCTACACTCTGTCCAGGCAATGAGTCCAGGTGGTAAAGATGACTATATGTTAACAGAATCTTGTAAAGAGGTCCACTGCAGTTATTGGATTATACCGCTTTTAATACTTTTTAACGTTATATTTCAAATGTTCTTATAAAATATACACCGTGCCAACGGAATTCCTGTAAAGTACAGTTGATAACTACACTGACATAGAGGAGTTACTGAACAACATAGTGTAAGGCAACTGAATGAATAAAAAAACAGAGATGCAGCCATTAATCAATGTCTGGTGTATATTAATTTAGTTCCTTACACTGAAGGGGCTCAGCATTTCCTCCAAATTAATTTACTAATGATATCATAGTTGTATAAGAACCTAAACTTTAAGGGTGACTGCACCACACTTGGAATGAGAGTTCAAGTTCTACTTAGACCTATTTATGATAGTGTTCAAAAAAGGCATGCAAAAACATTTTTCATTCCTGAACAAGAAACACTTGGACTTCATTTCTCCATATTTCAACATATTCTTAGTTCAGAATATTATAGATCCTGCTGCATAATCTTCACAAAGATTTGTACTGTAAAGTCAAAATTCACTCCACCTTTTATTGATTTTGGGTTTCTATATAAAAAAAGACTCGGCTTATTTTGGTATTTGTACAAAAGGCCCCGGAGCAAATAATGGTTGAAACAGTAACTTGTGAAATGTCAATTTCTTTTTGTACGTTGTATATTGATACCAAGTAGCTTTGACCTAACTTAAACATCATGTAAATCTCAAATATTGTTTTTATCACTTTTACTTAAATTTTATAATCCTGAGGATAAAATCTCCCTTCACTCACAATATGTGTGGTTTTCTAGTTGTTTTTGCCAATGCACAAATTCAACAAATTGCATAAAATTAATAAATAAAACTTAGATTTTTTGTTTTTCATGAAATCCAAAAACACAATTCCAAACAATGATAATCTTTCAGAAAAATCTTTAAGTATATGAAATGCAAATGAATGTGTATTTTTTAAAATATCATTATGTTCTATAGTAATCAATATTCTAATCATAGAATCTTACAGCACAGCAGGAGGCCATTCGGCCCGTCGTGCCTGTTCCAGATCTTCGAGAGCTCTGTCCAAGTTAGTCCCGCACCCCAGCTTTTTCCCCATATCCCTGCAAATTAGTCCTCTTCAAGTACATGTCCAATTGCCTTTTGAAATTTCCTATGGAATCTGCTTACACCATCCTTTCAGCTAATGCATTCCAGATCGTAACAATCATTAGTGTGAAAAATGGATCATCATTTCCATTTACTTCTTTTGCCAATTCTTTTAAATGTATGACGTCTGGTTACTGACCCACTTGCCAAAGGAAACCATTTATCCCTACTTGCTCTATCAAAACCCCTCATAATTTTGAATACCTCTATTAGGTCTCCCCTTAACCTTCTCTGCTCCAAGGAGAACAATCCCAGCTTCTGCAATCTCTCCACTTAACTGAAGTCCCTCATCACTGGTATGATCCTGGCAAACCTCCTCTGTACCCTCTCCAAAGCCTTCATATCCTTCCTAAAGTCTGGTGCCCACAATTGTACACAAACTCCAGCTGAGGCCTAATCAGTGATTTGTAAAGGTTTAGGATGATTTCCTTGTTTTTGTATTCACTGCCCCTGTTTACAAAGCCAAATATCCCATACGCTTTCGTAACCGCCTTAGCAACTTGCCCTGCCACCTTCAAACATTTGTGAACATGCACCCCGAGGCACATCTGCTATTGCAATCCCCTCAAAATAGCAGCATTTAGATACTTTCCATGCTGCTCCTCCCAAAGTGCAACTAAGATATTGACTAGTGAAGTCGCAGCATTTAATGGGATTTTTTTGTGAAATAAATAATAATTTTTTTTTCTCCTCCTACAACATGTATTACAAGTGAACAAGGTGTGTTTGAGCTGGTGTGCAGATCTCTTGTGTCAAGTTCGCATCGTGCATAGCGTCGTGTCAGTTGTCAAGGTGTTGCAGACGATGGCACCTCCCATACATTTGCAGAGTCCGCCCACAATGCAAACAAATTACAGAAGGCAGTTCAGCAAACTCCAAATAAATCCCCTCAGTGTAGGAAATGCAATTAGTTTATATCTTTATATATATATATATATATTTGTGCATTCATTAAAATAAAACACGGCTTGTGTGTAGTTTGTTATTTTTTTAAAGTTGGTGTAAAACGCAGTCACCTCTGCATAGTTGGGCTTTGGCATCTTGCAGCATGTACAGTATTTGCTTTGTCATCTTGGCAGTACCTGGCGGTACGAGTTGCTGGGCTGACATTTGACTGGTGCTCGGAGAGTTAACTACGCGGTGCGCTGCTGTCCTGCGCCGCGCCGGGAGCCCGCACCGCACTCGCTGTTACTGACTTCCTTGATGATGTGTTAATTACATAAGCACACGCAAATAAATCGCGGGAAAGAGAAAAAAAATGGCGACTTATGGGGCAGGGAGCTGTGAGTGTAACTGGACATAAGTGTCAGTCCCCCTCACTCCCACACAAGCGGCGAGGTGGATGTGCCGCCGATTGAGTGATTCCCGTGGAAGGGGCTTGTGATCGACCCGGGACTGACCGTGAAGCGCGACTTTGAGCAAAAGACGGGAGTAAAGTGGAAACGCGTGAGAGAGAGAGTGGGTAAGGCAGGAGCAGGTTTGTGCAATGCTGCTTATAGAAAGGGAGAGGAGAGAGAGAGAGAGAGAGAGAGTTTGGGAGAAAAAAATGCAAAGAGCTGGTTTGCTGTTTGCCATTAAATTAATATTCGGCTCAAAGTGGACGGAGGGACTGACAGATGAGTGGGGATCTGAAAGACTTCTTGCAGCAGATGACTTGCTGAAACTCCCCCAAACTCAGGCTGGATTGATGTGCCATGTTTTCCCTCTGATACAAACTATTGCCCTGTACTGATTTAAGAGTTGTGTGATCGCCCTGAAATAGATCATTTATCGCCCAGTTGATCAAAATCGATATTGCCAAGCGTGGCGAATTCAAATCTGATCAGCCCTGTCCTGCTGCAGCATTTTTCGGTTCAGTTCTGCCTGCCGGCTGCTGGCTTTTATTTTTCGAACTCAATTCAAAAATTAACAATTTCATCTGTCACGCTAAAATGTTTAGACGCCTCAGTCAAGGAGATGAAGGCAAAAATGTTTTAGAAATACTTGCACAAAACTGTTGCCTTGCAAGCGGCCATGTTTAATATATAGCTCGCTGGAGTCTCTCTGCTAAAGTTGCATTTTATTCGCCGCAGTTGTTTTATGTTTGAATGGTCTTTTTTTTAAAGTTTTCTTTTGGAGGAGCCTGACAATCAGTTTGGGTCGAACTTAGGGCAGGAGCTGCTTTAGTTTTCTCACAGTCTCAGCTCTGGGTTATTTTATTGCTAGGAAGTGACTATTGCGGGTGAGCTCTGTATCTTTGAGTAAAACAAACTTTTTTTTGAAAAATAAACTGTGTAGCGGCGTTACTGTAAATGACTGTGCGGGGCGACCCAAGCCAGAGTGCGCCGAGTTTGATGGACGGCCGGACGGGCCACTCAGCGCCTTTATAGCGCCGGCTCTGAACTTTGGACCAATTGCCGCCGCGCGTGGGCGGGGCCGAGTGGGGCTCGGCGCCGGGTGATTGGCTGTCGGGGTGGATCGTTCCAGCGGAGGGGGCGGGTCTCTCTTGGCGCGCTTTGGGAAGTCCCCGGTGTTGAGCGAGCACATTGAGCAGGGTCTGTGCTGCAAGTCGCACAACCTGCTCACCCAGTAAATTATATGTTGGCCTTAGTTACCGCCAAGCCTCGAGGTGCAAAATGGAATGAATGAAACTTTCAGCAAGTCAAACTGTCAGCAGGAAGTTCAGTCACATTCCAACTGCGAGTACTGTACTCCAATATTGGCATATGAAAGGGGCTGTCATCATTTATTTGATTCCTTAATATGAAACTGTTATTTTAAAATATATACTTTTTTGGAAAATGCTGAATGTAAGCACTCAGTAGTTATTTTAAAGATATAACTGAGTGCTTATAGGGTTAAAGGGCTCCTGACAATACCTTGATAAAGAGTTCTAATGCTTACTCAGAGTAAGTGCTTTCAAAGTCCTTGTGTGGAGGCAGAGTGACTCAGTTGAAGAATTGCCAGGAAGCCCTTTCAATATAAATGATGCTTAAAGAACTCATGGTGGTACTGTGTTGTTTCTGCATTTTGTCCACTGTGACCAATATTAAAATACGGGATTAAAAGAATGACCCCTGAATTGTGTCCACTTTGGGATCTGCATTACAATAGTAAATATAAAATGACACCCCCCCCACCCCCACCCAATTAATAAGATAGAGTTGTGATATAAGGTGTTCCGAATATCACCAGGGCGTTTGATGACAAATTGTCATAATAGTGTGATGTGCAGACAAGGGGAACATTTTTGAAGTGTGTTCAGAAGAACTTTCTTGATTAGTATGTTTCCGGCCCAACTCTGGAGGAGGTATTGTTTGATCTGGTTCTGGGGAATGAGGTAGGTCAAGTGGAGCACGTGTCAGTAGGTGAACATTTAGGGAGCAGTGGTCATAGTATAAGGTTTAGCTATGGAAAAGGACAGGGAGCAATCTGGAGTAAAAATGTTTAACTTGGTGAAGGCCAATTTCAGTAGGATGAGAACGGATCTGGCCCGGGTCAACTGGAATCAAAGATTGGCAGGCAAAACTGTAGTGGAACAATGGGCTGCCTTAAACAGGAAATAGTTCAGGTACAGTCGAGGTGCATTTCCACGAGGGGGAAAGGTAGGACAACTAAAGTCAGAGCTCGCTGGATGACAGATCGAGAATATGATGAAGCAGAAAAAGAGTGCATATGACAGATTTCAGGTTGCAAATACATCTGAGAATCAGGGTATACATTGAAAGGTCAGAGGAGAAGTGCAAAAGAAAATAAGAGGGGCAAAGAGAGGGTATAAGAATAGAATGACAGCTAACATAAAAGGTCATCCAAAAGTTTTCTTTCGGCTTATAAATAGTAAATGGGTAGTAAGAGGGGTGGGGCCGATTAGGGACCAAAAAGGAGATCTATGCATGGAGGCAGAGGGTATGGCTGAGGTACTAAATTAGTACTTTGCATCTATCTTCACCAAGGAAGAGAATGTTGCCATACACAGAATGAAGGAGGAGGTAGAAAAGACGCTTGATAGGAGAAGAATTGATAAAGAAGAGGTATTAGAAAGGCTGGCTATACTTAGGAATGGATGGGATGCATCCTGGGATGCTGAGGGAATTGAGGGCGGAATCGCAGAGGTACTGGACATAATATTCCAATCCTCCATAGATACGGGGGTGGTGCCACTGGACTGGAGAATTGCAAATGTTACACCATTGTTCAAAAAAGGGGGTAAAGATAAATCTAGGAACTACAGGCCAGTCAGTTTAACCTCAGTAATGGGGAAGCTTTTAGAAACAGTAATCAGGGACAAAATTAACAGTCACTTGGATAGGGGTGGATTAATTAAGGAAAGCCAGCACGGATTTATTAAAGGCAAATCGTGTTTAATCAACTTGATCAAGCTTTTTAATGACAGAGAGGGTTGATGAGGGTAATGCGATTGACGTAGTGTACATGGATTTCCAAAAGGCGTTCGACAAAGTGCAACATAATAGGCTTGCCAACAAATTTGAAGCCCATGGAATAAAAGGGACAGTGGCAGCATGAATACGAAATTGGCTCAGTGACAGGAAACAAAGAGTGGTGGTGAATGGTTGTTTTTCAGAATAGAAGAAGATATACAGTGGTGTTCCCCAGGGATCGGTTCTAGGACCACTGCTTTTCTTGATATATATTAATGACGTGGACATGGTTGTACAGGAGACAATTTCAAAATTTTCAGATGACACAAAACTTGGAAGTATGGTGAACAGTGAAGAGTAGAGTGATAGACTTCAGGAACATATAGCCAGGCTGGTGAAATGGGTGGACACGTGGCAGATGAAATTTAATGCAGAAAAGTGTCAAGTGATGCATTTTAGTAGAAAGATTGAGGAGAGGACATATAAACTAAATGGTACAATCCTAAAGGGGGTGCACTAACAGAGAGCCCTGGGAGTATGTGTGCATAAATCGTTGAAGGTGGCAGGGCAGGTTGAGAAAACAGTTAAAAAGGCTTACGGGATCCTGGGTTTCAAAATAGAGGGAGAGGGGTAGAATTTAGCCATTACAGATTTCTGGCGCACTCACCAGAGGTGGGCCACTTTTGTCTGCCTCGAAGCGCTCCAAAAATCTTCGAGCTGAATTTGGCTGCTCCCCAGCCTCTCCTCGATGGTGGCGTAGTGTGGCCACTGGATTCGGGGGCGGAGCCAGGTCCCGGCGCTGAAAACAGTGCTGGGACCTCTGCACATGCGCACTAGAGTGTACGCGCATGCGCAGTAGCTCCTCGCCCCCAGAATCTGTGAGAGTGTGCTGCAGGCTGTGTGGGATGGGCCGAAGCGTGCCGCCCCCTATCCCTGGCCGAATGGGCTCCGTCATCGGCGGCCCATTGCCTTCCCGGGCCATGTTGTTTTAGTTAGACTTCCATTTTTTATTTGTTATTGATTGATTGCTTATTACTTTGGTCTTGGTGCTTTAGGTGCAGGGTTCCTTCTATTTTTTTATTTGTTAGCTAATTGCTTATTACTTTTTGTGCTTTGTTTAGTACTTTGTAAGTATTAGTGCAGGTCCTCTCAGCTTCCTTGTATTTTTTATTTGTTATTTAATACTTATTTTTGTGCTTTGTTTAGTGCTTGATGATTTAGAATGTACTTAGCTGCGCTGATTTCTTAACTCTCCGCAAGGGTTTTTTGTGCGGCCACAAGTGGCCACATACGCTAGTCTAAGTTAGTTTGGAGCAACTATTAACTGTCCAAACTGGCTTAAAAGGCCAAAACAGGTGTAGGTGGCTGATAATGCCCCTTTTTGAAAAAAAAATTAAACTAAAAAAAATCCTAACGAACTCACTTACACTGGCGCAAATTAAATGTGCAGAATGGGGATTTTTAAGATACTCTAGAAAAATCAAGTTGCTCCAAAAAAAACGGAGCAACTCCTTGCCAAATTTGGGCCCTCTCGAGTGCAAAGGTGTGGAAATTATGATGAACCTGTATAATGCACTGGTTCGGCCCCAACTGGAGTATTGTGTCCAATTCTGGGTACCTCACTTTAGGAAGGATGTAAAGGCCTGAGAGAAGGTGCAGAAATGATTTACGAAAATGATCCCGAGATTGAGGAACTTCAGTTACGTGGATAGACTGGAGAAGCTGGGGTTGTTCTCCTTGGAGCAGTGAAGATTGAGAGGAGATTTGAGAGAGGTGTTCAAAAACATGAGCAGTCAGGACAGAGTAGATAGAGAGAAACTGTTCCCATTGGCGGGAGGGTCGAGAACCAGAGGACACAGATTTAAGGTGATTGGCAAAAGAACCAAAGGCAACATGAGGAAAATCTTTTTTACACAGCGAGTGGTTAAGATCTGGAATGCACGGCCTCAAAGGGTGGTGGAGGCAGACTCAATTTTATCTTTCAAAAGGGAGTTAGATAAGTATCTGAAGGAAAAAAATTTGCGGGACTACAGGGAAAGGGTGAGAGAGTGGGACGAGCTGAGAGTCGGTATGGGCTCGACGGGCCGAATGGCCTTCTGTACTGTAACCATTCTATGATTCTATTAAATAGGTTACTGAATGTCAGGAGCCACTGCAACAATTTTATTTGCCCAAAACATTGTGAAGCCTGTATACTTTAATGATATTTCAATGATATCAGATCATTTGCAACTGCAAGGCTTTATTTGTTATCTGTGTTACAGCTCACTTTCTTCTGAAGTCTAACTTTACGTGTATCTATTCAAAAGGTTGAAGAATAATAAAACAATGTAAAATTATCCTGACAATCCATTTAGACCCCCATCCGGGAGCCATATGCAAATTTTCGGCACCTCCTCGGTATGCCTGAGGAATTAGTAATGCAATGTGGAGCTCTGCTGTGAGTCCGTTGTACTTTAATTGGAGCTGCAGAACTTGTTGCATCTATTGCCTGATATTCCAGATTTCATTGAGCAAATAAGTTGCCTGCACCCTAAGTGCTACCTGTAGCTCAGTGGGTAGCACATTCGCCTCTGAGTCAGAAGGTAGTGGGTTCAAATTCCACTCCTGAAACTTGAGCATATAAATCTAGGCTGACACTCCAGTGCAATGCTGAGAGACTGCTGCACTGTCGGAGCTGCTGTCTTTCAGATGAGATGTTAAACCGAGGCCCCGTCTGCTCTTTCAGGTGGATGTAAAAGATCCTATGGTACTATTTTGAAGAAGAGCAGGGGTGTTATCCCTGTATCCTGGCCAATATTTATCGCTCAATCAACATAACAAAAAAAAGCAGATTACCTGGTCATTATCACATTGCTGTTTGTGAGAGCTTGCTGTGCATAAATTCGCTGCCATGTTTCCCACATTACAACAGTGACTACACTCCAAAAATACTTCATTGGCTCTAAAGCTCTTTGAGACATCTGGTGGTCGTGAAAGATGCTATATAAATGCAAATCTTTATTTTCTTTCTTTAAAGGTGATTAAAAATCTTGGTGTGTTTCAATATGCAAATGATGGTTACATGTTGAATGTTTTTATTCAAAATGGAAATACGCAAGTAAAGCTTTTGCATTATATTGTTTTTCTCGCCTTTTTATTGATCTTTCATTCATTGTTTTTGAAATCTAACCACAGCAACAAAAATTTGTGGAAAGATTCATAATTTTATATTGTTTTATTATTGTTCAACCTTTTACACAGATACATGTAAAGTTAGACTTCAGAAGAAAGAACAAGAAAGAGCGCTGTAACAGAGACAACAAATAAAGACTTGTAGTTATAAAGTATCGTATCATTGAAATGTCTCAGAGCACAGCACAGATGTAATATGTTTTGGAGCGTGGTTACTGTTATTGGGGTAAATCTGGTTTTATTTGAAGGAGGAATAGAACATAAGAACATAAGAAATAGGAACAGGAGTAGACCATACGGCCCCTCGAGCCTGCTCCGCCATTCAATAAGGTCATGGCTGATCTGATCATGGACTCAGCTCCACTTCCCCGCCCGCTCCCCATAACCCCTTATCCCCTTATTTTTAACCAATAAGGGAATTAAGGGTTATGGAGAGCGGGCGGGTAAGTGGAGCTGAGTCCACGGCCAGATCAGCCATGATCTTGTTGAATGGCGGAGCAGACACGAGGGGCTAGATGGCCTACTCTTGTTCCTAATTCTTATGTTCTTATCTTTTAAGAAACTGTCTATCTCTGTCTTAAATTTATTCACTGTCCCAACTTCCACAGCTCTCTGAGGCTGCGAATTCCACAGATTTACGACTCTCTGAGAGAGGAAATTTCTTCTCATCTCTGTTTTAAATGGGCGGCCCCTTATTCTAAGATCGGCCTCTAGTTCTAGTCTCCCCCATCAGTGGAAACATAGAAAATAAGTGCAGGAGTAGGCCATTCGGCCCTTCAAGTCTGTACCACCATTCAATAAGATCATGGCTGTATTGCCTGATATTGTGTCAATAGATCATTCAATAAGAACATCCTCTCTGCATCCACCTTTTCAAGCCCCCTCATAATATTATACGTTTTGATAAGATCACCTTTCATTCTTCTGAATTCCAATGTTAGCCAGGATACTAGGAGAGCTCCCTGCTTCTTTTTCAAGCAAAGATTCACAGTCAACCAGCAGATAGGACTTTAACTACCTCTTTCGAAGGATATCATCTGCATCAACATCACATCTCTCAGTGTCGCATTGGGCTGTTAAGCTAAATTATGCACATACATCCTGCTGTGGGGCTTTAAACCACAGCCTTCTGACACAGAAACAAGGATACTACCAGTTGACTTGAGCTGATACATCATTTAAAAAATTAGCAGTAAAGAATTGACTGAAATGCATAAAGTGCCATTCAGATTTAGGGTTTTGTGTATAGCTGTCTCAAAAATTTACCAGTTAACGTATAGATGTAAAATACACATGCAAATGCACATCAGTAACAAAAGGAGAATGAAATATGGATAGGACCACTACAAGCAAGATAAACTCACTGCATGATGCTAAAATGGCAACAGATACTTTGCCTCAGTTTTCGCTGAAGATGTTATCAAAGAGGAAATCATTACATAGGAAGAAGTCAAAAGGGATATTACAACAGTTAAGATAGAAAGAAAATATGCTAGACAAAGCCCCAGTTCCAGATGCAGATTGATTGCACCCAAGGATACTCAAAGAAACTAGGGAGGAGAAAGCAGAGGCACTAGTATCTATATTATATATTATATATATAAAGATTCAGTAGAAAAAGGAATAGCGCCAGAGGGCTGGCGAGTGGCAACAACAACCTGCATTTATATAGTGCCTTTAACCTAGTAAAACATCCCAAGTCGCTTCACAGCAAAGTTATCAAACAATTTTTGATACCGAGCCACATAACGAGATATTAGGACCGGTGAGGTAGGTTTTAAGAAGCATCTAAAAGGAGGAGAGAGACGCTGAGAGGTTTCAGGAGGGAATGTCAGAGCTTAGGGCTTGGGCAGCAGAGGCACGGCTGACAATGGTGGACCGATTTAAATCGGGGATGCACAAGAGGCCAGAATTGGAGGAATGCAGAGATCTCGGAAGGTTGTGGGGCTGGAGGAGGCTACAGAGATAGGGAGCAACAAGGCCATGGAGGGATTTGAAAATACGGATGAGTATTTTACAGTTGAACTCCAGGGAACTATAGGTCAGTTAGATTACTAGGAACGATACTGGGATCTTTGCTAAAAGATCAGAAATCAAAACATCTAGAGACGGAGAATATAATCAAAAATAGCATTGATTTTTAAAAGGATAAGTCATGCTTAACCAACCTTATTGAATAAATAACAAAGTGTAGACAAGGGCATTACAGTGGATGTGGTATACATGGACCTTCAGAAGGCCTTCGATAAGGTGCTACATAAAAGACTCATGAAACAGGACAGGGCATGTGGAGTGAAAACCAGGTAGAATGGATTGAAAGATGGCTTAAAAAACTGGAAACATATAGTAGGAATTAAGGGACATGTTTTGGATTGGCAGAAAGTAGGAAGTGGTATCCTGCAGGGATCCATGTTGGGACCAATGTTCACCATGTACACCATGTACATGAATGATTTGGACTCAGAAATTAGAGGTCAAGATTTGACGACAATTCCAAATTGGGGAGTGGGGGGTGGGGGGGGGGAGGGTATAGCTAATGATGTGGAGGACTGCACCCAAATATCTAAACAGGCCTGCAGAGTGGTGGTAATGACATTCAATATAACAATGTATAATATCAACATTTGAGGATGGCAACAAATTAGGGAGTATAGTTAATACTGAGAAGGACTGTGACAAAATATAAGATGTTAACAAACTTGCAGAATGGCATGTAAACGACAATTGAATTTCAATATAGATAAATGTGAGGTGGTGCATTTTGGCGGGAGGAATAAGGAGGCTACATACTCCATGGAAGATAAGAGTCTAAATGGGCTAGCAAAGGGATCTAAGGTTACAGATTTACACATTATTAAGAGTAGCAACGCAGGTTAATAAAACCATAAAAAATG
The DNA here is from genome assembly GCF_044704955.1 of Pristiophorus japonicus. NCBI lineage: Eukaryota > Metazoa > Chordata > Chondrichthyes > Pristiophoridae > Pristiophorus > Pristiophorus japonicus. Next base: position 21,189,757 of record NC_091996.1, read on the forward strand.
CAAACAAAGCATTGGGGTTCATTTCTAGAGGATTAGAATTCAAACGCGGAGAAGTTTTGTATAGAACCATGGTTACACCACACTTTAGAATACTGTGCACAGTTCTGGTCTCTATATTTGTCATGTATCCTGCATGGTTACTGTGTGCACTATTACAAGAGGGCACCGCAGTGGGAGGCTTGCAGGTTACCTGTACAAGTGTGCCCGGCCTAGTATAAAAGGCAGGCCACCAGGTGTGATCCTCACTCTGGAGTTATCAATAAAAGACGAAAGTCACTACAGTTCAAGTACAAAACATTGCCTTGTGGAGTCATTATCAGAGCATCTAAAGACATAACAATATTACAAATTATACAAAAGCACTGAAGAATGTGCAAAAAAGATTTATAAGGATGATACCAGAACTGAGAAGGTACAACCATTAGGGAGGACTGAACAGGTTGGGACTCTTTTTTCTAGAAAATAGAAGACTGAGAGGTGACCCGATAGAGGCCTTTAAAATTATGAAGGGGTTTGATAGGATAGACGTAGAAGATATTTCCACTTGTGGAGGAGTCCAAAACTAGGGCTCACGAATATAAGGTAGTCACTTAAATCCAATAGGAATTCAGGAGAAACCTCTTTACTCAGAGAATGATAAGAATGTGGATCTCGCTACCACTTGGAGTGATTGAGGCTAACAGTATAGATGCATTTAAGGGGAAAGCTAGATCAGCACATGAGGGGAAAAGGAATAGAAGGATATGTCAATAGGGTGAGATGAAATAAATAAAGTGGGAGGGGGTTCATCTGAAGCATAATCATGGCCTGTTTCTGTACGTTAAGTTCTATAGAACGCAAGTGTGAGATGCTTCATTTTAGTAGGGGGCATAAGGAGGCCTCTTATTTCTTGGAAGGGAAGAAACTAAATGGGGTAGAGGATAATTAGAGTGGGGGAGGCTCGTGTGGAGCATAGACAAGTTGGGCTGTGCTGTAGATTCTATGTAATATAAAACTGTAAGCTGAGAGTAACATTTGTAATAACTTTGAATTAAACTTCTGGAAGGGATCTAGGGTCTCCAGAGATGATGAGCAGTGGTTCAGAACTTGGTAGCATTCCAGTGCACTGCACCAACCACTTCTGAGACAAAATGCTCATTGCATTCGAGTGTGTAGAAACTGTTAGTATCTTGTAATAATGTTATTAATATGTGATTTTTAATTTTTTTTTGATTTTACAGCAGTGGGAGGAGCTGATGGAGAAAGGCACATTGGAACCACAACTGAGAGATGTTGGTGTCATCTCCAAATGCATCCAAAAGATTACTGCCAAATCTCTGCAAAATGGAACTGTGCATGTGGAACAGGATTGTGCATTTACTGAAGGGCAGTATGTCTTATCCAGATGGACAGATGGGTTGGTCTACCTAGGAAAAATCAAGAAGGCATGGACACTCCTGACTAAAACTGTTAAAAGATGTTTTCAGTAAAATGCCTCTACCTAAGACAGTACTTTCTATTTCTATATATAAAACCATATTGCTGTAATTTTTCCATTTTGTCCCATACTGCTCTCTCGAGTTGTGAGAGGATGAGGGCCCAGCTTCTGTGCATCTCTATACTCCTTTGTCAATCCATCAGAAGACACACTTGGCTCATGCAGGAAGGAATGTGCCCAACCTCAACCAGGTTTTCTTCCCCTCCCTTACCCACCCAACAACTCCAGGAGAAACCCGAGTGTGAAGTTCAGTTGAGCCTGAGATTCAAACTCAAGTTTCCTGATTGAGATACTCATGTTGTAGCTCTTGGTCCCTTATTACCACCAAGTAATTAATTTTACATAAGAAACCCTAGCATTGAGAAAAGGCCATTCAGCCCATCAAAGCTCATCCCTGCAGTAAATTCACTCACTCACCACAGTCTCGAAATGTATTTTGAATAGCACTAATTTTTCAAATCTGTTACCTTGTTTGATGGACTATTCCAAACATGTATTGCTTGTTCAGTAAAGTTTTTATTTAATCCTGGTATCAGCAGTAAATGTATTTTTCACTGATTTACATTCTCCAGTGTACTGCAGGTACAATGGAGTCTTGGGGAGAAAGTAATGGAAAACATTTTTTTTAAATAGGTGTGTTATGTGATTAGAATAAGGTAATCTGAATTTGCATCATTAATTATTGCTGGAATATTGTCATTAAGTTAATGAATTGGTTTTGTTGAAACTCTTCAGGTGAACAAACATAAACAAAGTTGCCTTTTAGTCTTTGAAGATAATTCCGAATTTTGGATTCTTTGGAAAGATATACAACATGGTGAGTACACCTATTGAGGGCCACTGCATTATTATTATAGGATCATTCCATTGTTTAAAAGGCTAAAATGCCACACCAAAAAGGGATGAGTTCACAGGTGTTTCAATGAAGGACCGACATTCGAGTTCCCGAACAACATATTGAAGGGTGGAAGATGCCCGTGCGCGGATTCGAGGTCAGGTTTGAGCATTATAATTGGAATCCCTAAACTAAGGAGAGAAAAAAGACACGGTCCCCACTTGTCCAGACATGAGGATGTGTAACAGAAGCAGCGTGGCTGTAACAACCTCCATAATTGGACAGATTATCTACACTCTGTCTGGGCTCACAATGGAAGAATGACACCTGTGGACCTGTACCACAGTGAGTCAACACCTTGAGAGGGGCGAAACACTGTAAAATAATCAATTAAATTACAATTTACAATAATAGCCTCTCGCTGATGTTGGTATTATAGCTGCCACCTTTATTTCAAAATAAATGAGAAAAGTAGGGAGGATCTGGATCATAGTTTAATTGATTATTTTACAGTGTTTCGCCCCTCCTCAAGGTGTTGACTCACTGTGGTACAGGTCCACAGGTGTCATTCTTCAATTGTGAGCCCAGACAGAGTGTAGATAATCTGTCCAATTATGGAGGTTGTTGCAGCCACGCTGCTTCTGTTACGCACCCTCATGTCTGGTCAAGTGCAATTTCCAGTCAGAGTCCGGAGTGGGGACCGTGCCTTTTTTCTCTCCTTAGTTTAGGGATTCCATTTATAATGCTCAAATCTGACCTCGAATCCACGCATGGGCATCTTCCACCCTTCAATATGTAGTTCGGGAACTCGAATGTCGGTCCTTCATTGAAACACCTGTGAACTCATCCCTTTTTGGTGTGGAAGTGGGTCATCCTCGATACGCCGGACCGCCGAATACTACTACTAATAGTCTGTAGATAATGGACTGTACCTTTATCCATTAGGCTCTTGGGAGTCTGGAATATGTTTAAACAGGTTTTCCCCTCATCAAAATGAAATGGTTGTGAGGACCATTATTCAGTTCCCAGTGCTTTTCTGTTACTTTATATATAATGGGACAAAAATTGCGGCCGGAGGCTTCCTGCAGGCTGATGTCTCCAACCAAATTTTTTTTACGAAAGTTCCTGGTGGTCCCGGAGGAATGAACATTTCCTGTCCGAGGCCTAGATGTGCAGCCCAGCGCAGAGGCCCAATGCATCCCAGGAACGTGAGCACATCCTGGGATCATGTGGGCCTGGATCACCAATCACAGTGTAATATTCTCATTGGTAATAATGGTGAGTTCCGTTTGTACGAGCTCCTATGAGAATACCCCCAAGAATACAGAAACAACACAATAAATAAAAAAAAACACCTCACATATTTAAAATTAATTGAAATTGAATTAAATTAAATGTTTTAGAATAAAAAATATTGTTTTGAAAATGTTTTAATAGGGTTAAAAATAAACTTGCCTTAATGGACAGGGTTTTTAAATATAAACATTACTGATAAAATTTGATTTTTCTATCTTTTAAAACTCTTACGCTGGTGAAAGCCTGAAAAGCCTGCTTTTACCAGGCGTAAGAGTTTTAAGGACAATCGCTGAGCAAGAGTTGGGCAAATAGCCCAAATCTCCGCCAGTGGAAGGTCTTTCTCCCCGGGATGCGTTGGATCTGTCAAAAGACATTTTGACAGATCGGAAGTGCCAGGTTTAGGCGCATACGCTTTGCGCGCCCAAACCCAGAATTAGCTAGGCCTCTTCGGGTGCGTGCGCACATCGTACACACCCAGAGAGGCCGCAATTTACGGCCTAATATTTAAGCTGTAATTAGTTACCGTGAGGTTCGCAAAAAAGCCTCTTCCTCTGCTTTCCCCCTTTCCTGAAGGCACTGAATCTCGCTAGCCTCCAAAGGCGTCCCTTCACTACTTCACCCAAGTGGACACTTCCATATTCGAGCCGAGTCAGCGAGAGTCAACAGGCTATTTGAATATGGGGAAGGACCACCGCTGAGTCAACCCTGACTCTAGCCTGAAATTCACACACAAAAGCTTTCTAACTGCAGTCAAGGGGGCAGATCGTGTCTTGTGCGATAGTATAAAATAGGCGATAGCGAGTTGGCAACCAGTTTTACATCGCTCCCGATTTTTATTTCCGTTGACTTTAACAGAAATAAACACCGGGACAGCTATAAAGCAGGCTGACAACTCACTATTACCTGATTTGCACTATCACACAAAGCCAAGATCTACCCCCGTGTATTGCAGAAATCCTAGCTGATTTTTTTTCTCCCCTCCCTTATCTGGGGCACTTGGATCACTTGAAAAGCTGCATGCTTTTGAAATATATTAACATTATTTATTTCTTGTTTGACTGTCTACTTTGTGTAACATTTGATTCTTTCGCCAAGATTTCCACGTTCTCTGCTCATTTTCATTTTAAACAGCTGGTGTTCCAGGAGAAGAGCCAAGGTGTAACATATGCTCGGAGAAAACATCCACACCACCCAATGAAATTTTGATTTGTGGCAAGTGCGGCTTAGGTAAGAGGCATGGTTAACAATCCCCTTTGAGAGTGCTCAGGGCCGACAAAAGAAATACGGGATGTATGAAAAAGGGAATAGAAGCAAAAAGGGAATCTATCCCCATCACCTGTTACAATAGGCAGCCTGCTCGCCACAGAGGGAGTTTCTTATCTCATCCAGAACCCCTCTTGAGCAGAGGCAGCCCAGTGTGGGAGAGAAGGCGATTTGGAAGGTGTCAACCAGCACCATTTTTTTGGCAAGTGCCCTCGAGGCCAATAACAGAGCAACATTAGCAAGGGCTTCAGAGCAGGAAATTGGGCCAAGAATGAGTGTGCACCTGTGAGTATGCTCACAGGTTTGTCGAGCTGTTGGAGAGGTGGGCGCCGGAGGGGCTGGAGTGCATCATCACCCCCGGCAACCAAATTTTAATTTGATTTTATGTTTTAAAGTTTAATTTGTTTTAATTGCCAGGGTTTTTAGTGTCCCCCTCCCCTTTTTATAGGGGGCACTTGTAAAATATGGAATTTTAATGCCCTAAAAAAAACACACAAAAAAAACCCCCTACAAAAATACAAAAAAATCCCCCCCCAAAAAAAGGGCCTTGGGAAATGTTTGGAGTGTCCCCCAGATCGAGGGGCACTTGATCTAATGTATTTTGTCTCCTCTAAAAGAGCTGTCGGGCGCCGGAGAGACTGGAGTGCATCATCACCCCCGGCAACCAAATTTTACTTTGATTTTAGATGTTTTAAAGTTTAATTTGTTTTTATTGCCGGTTTTAGTGTCCCCCCAGTCAGGGGGCACTTGTATAATTTGCCTCTCGGTGCCCTAAAAAACCCCACAAAAAAAACAAAAAAAGGGCACCTGAAAAGTGTTTGGAGTGTTCCCCCCACCACCACCATCATCATCCCCGGCAACCAAATTTTATTTTGATTTTAATGTCTAAAACTTAATTTGTTAATTATGTCGGTTTTAGTGCCCCCCTTTTAGTCAGGGGGCACTTGTATAATTTGTGTTTTAGTGCCCTCAAAAAAAAAAACAAGGGGGCACTTGAAAAGTTTTTGGAGTGTGCCTCCCCCTTTAATCAGGGGGCACTTGATTTCTGTTTACAACAAAATAGTTGTAGAGCTGTTGGGCGCCAGAGGGACTGGAGTGCATCATCACCCCCAGCGACCAAATTTTAATTTGAACCATGTCAAAAGTTTAATTTGTTTAAGTTTGTCGGTTTTAGTGCCCCCCCCCCCCCCCCCGCCTTTTAGCCAGGGGACACTTGTATCATTTGTATTTTGGTGCCCTCAGGGGAAAATAAACAGGAGGAACCTGAGAAGGTTTTGGAGTGTGACCCCCCATTTAATCAGGGGGCACTCGATTGTTTTCTACAAAAATAGTTGCAGAGCTGTTGCACACCATCTTGCCGTCCGGAAGAGGCGGGGGTCCCCAATGGAGTGCTCTCTAGGAGGCAGTTTCCCCTTTATTTATTGGGGACTTGGCCAGGAGGGAGTTGCACTGGGCAGTCCTGTGCAATAAGTTTTTAAGTCGGTTCATGGACTCCTAGGCCGCCTGCAATTTCTGCGGTCTGGAGGAGTCCGTGTTCCATGTTCATGTTCAGTGCGTGAGGTTGCAGCCTCTGTTCCATTATTTGAAGGAGCTGCTCCTCGATATTTGGCTGCACTTCAGACCTACGCTCCTGATCTTTGGGCATCCTGTGCGGAGGGGAGCGGGCAGGTCCATAAGAACATAAGAAGAATATAAGAATTAGGAACAGGAGTAGGCCATCTAGCCCCTCGAGCCTGCTCCGCCATTCAATAAAATCATGGCTAATCTGGCCGTGGACTCAGCTCCACTTACCCGCCCGCTCCCCGTAACCCTTAATTCCCTTATTGGCTAAAAATCTATCTATCTGTGACTTGAATACATTCAATGAGCTAGCCTCAACTGCTTCCTTGGGCAGAGAATTCCACAGATTCACAACCCTCTGGGAGAAGAAATTCCTTCTCAACTCGGTTTTAAATTGGCTCCCCCGTATTTGAGGCTGTGCCCCCTAGTTCTAATCTCCCCGACCAGTGGAAACAACCTCTCTGCCTCTATCTTGTCTATCCCTTTCATTATTTTAAATGTTTCTATAAGATCACCCCTCATCCTTCTGAACTCCAACGAGTAAAGACCCAGTCTACTCAATCTATCATCATAAGGTAACCCCCTCATCTCCGGAATCAGCCTAGTGAATCGTCTCTGTACTCTCTCCAAAGCCAGTATATCCTTCCTTAAGTAAGGTGACCAAAACTGCACGCAGTACTCCAGGTACAGTTGTAGCAGGACCTCCCTGCTTTTGTACTCCATCCCTCTCGCAATGAAGGCCAACATTCCATTCGCCTTCCTGATTACCTGCTGCACCTGCAAACTAACTTTTTGGGATTCATGCACAAGGACCCCCAGGTCCCTCTGCACCTCAGCATGTTGTAATTTCTCCCCATTCAAATAATATTCCCTTTTACTGTGTTTTTTTTTCCCCAAGGTGGATGACCTCACACTTTCTGACATTGTACTCCATCTGCCAAACCTTAGCCCATTCGCTTAACCTATCCAAATATCTTTGAAGCCTCTCTGTGTCCTCTACACAACCCGCTTTCCCACTAATCTTTGTGTCATCTGCAAATTTTGTTACACTACACTCTATCCCCTCTTCCAGGTCATCTATGTATATTGTAAACAGTTGTGGTCCCAGCACCAATCCCTGTGGCACACCACTAACCACCGATTTCCAACCCGAAAAGGACCCATTTATCCCGACTCTCTTTCTGTTAGCCAGCCAATTCTCTATCCATGCTAATACATTTCCTCTGACTCCGCGTACCTTTATCTTCTGCAGTAACCTTTTGTGTGGCACCTTATCGAATGCCTTTTGGAAATCTAAATACACCACATCCATCGGTACATCTCTATCCACCATGCTCGTTATATCTTCAAAGAATTCCAGTAAATTAGTTAAACATGATTTTCCCTTCATGAATCCATGTTGCGTCTGCTTGATTGCACTATTCCTATCTAGATGTCCTGCTATTTCTTCCTTAATGATAGTTTCAAGCATTTTGCCCACTACAGATGTTAAACTAACTGGCCTATAGTTACCTGCCTTTTGTCTGGCCCCTTTCTTAAACAGAGGCGTTACATTAGCTGCTTTCCAATCCGCTGGTACCTCCCCAGAGTCCAGAGAATTTTGGTAGATTATAAAGAATGCATCTGCTATAACCTCTGCCATCTCTTTTAATACCCTGGGATGCATTTCATCAGGACGAGGGGACTTGTCTACCTTGAGTCCCATTAGCCTGTCCATCACTATCCCCCTAGTGGTAGTGATTGTCTCAAGGTCCTCACTTCCCACATTCCTGTGACCAGCAATTTTTGGCATGGTTTTTGTGGACTGCTCCTGGACCTGGCCAAGGTGGCTATTAACAGGACCAGGCAGAGGGCAGTCGAGGGGGTCGTTCAGCCCAACTGCCTGCCTCTCTTCCATGGCTACGTTCGCGCCAGGGTGTCCCTGGAGATGGAGCATCGGTACGCTCACGGCCTTCCGCGAGAGGTGGGCTGGAGTGCATCATCACCCGCCGGGAACAGAATTTTAATTTAATTTGGTAAAGTTCCCAGTTAATTTGGTAATTTGTGGGTTCGAGGGGCCCTTACTGAAAGCGGGTATTTGATTTAAAAGTTCCATCCAAAATAGTTGTAGAACTGTTGCATTATGAGTGGCTTAGCTAGTCATGTGATGTTCACATGACTCAATAAAACCCCGGTCAGTTGAGTGTAGATTATCCACGATGAGGTATACAGTTGTAAGTCTAGTGGATGAACTGATAATGTGTAGGTTGATTGTTAAACTTTTATTGATAAACCAACTAGTTCTTAATAGCAGTGTGTTGCTATGAATTCTTAAGCAAGAGCCGATGAAGCAGATGCAGTACAGACACGTAACATTTAAAGCGTACTACATTCCGTGCCACGCACTGCCTAGTCAGAGCAAATAACACAACGCAATTGGGAGGAATGAAACTCAAGTGAAGCTCGCTATCTTTGTGATGGGCGCGCTATTAAGGCATTTCATCCAGAGATTTGAAAAACCCTTAAACAGGCCCAGGGAAAACACATGTTGATTAATAAATGATACATAATATTCTTCTCAATCTAACACATTTTGATGTTTCCCGATCTATGATGTAAGCTGCACTGTTGAAATGCCATTCGTTGTATGACTGGCTGCTGTAAGGCTCCAGGTGCACGCCGAGACTGTTTGAAATTATAATTATCTCACGGCTGAGTGACTGAAGGCCAGTTGTCACTCATTTAACATTATTTTCTCATGTATATATTTCGATGTGAAAAAGGTTGTGATCAATTTATTAGTCTTTTTGCAATAACAAACTGCAAGGTAGTGACTATAATATGGGATTTACCACATCATCAATAATGTCGGCTCGCAGTTTTGTTTTGTGCTACTACACCTGTAACTCGTGTGATTAACATCCCCTTCTCATAAATGCAATCCTTGAGGTTTGTAACTGCTTAATTGACTGTGGTTCCAACAATATCAGGGACACTGTATAACATGTCTCTATAGTGTAGCCAGAATTTTATAAGTCTTTGAGAGATATCACTGTGTCACTGAATCATAAAACATTACATAACATTCGGCCCATTCCGCCTGTGCTACTTACTGGAGCTACTTACTCCAATCTGCCCTTTCCCTGTATCCCTTTATATTCTTCCTTTTTAAGTAGTCATCCATTTCCCTTTTCCATAATGTTATCATCTGCCTCAAGAACCACTTTTGGTACAGCATTCCACCTTCTGTGTGAAAAACAAATATTCCAAATTTCCCCCTTCGCTCTATGGCCCTATCTTGCCAATTTTCCAACCATTGGAAACAATGTTTCATTGTTACCATCACAAAACCTTTCATCATTTTGCAATTTTGTTTGCTGAACTTTATTTGTTGCGCATTGTGGGATTGGATGTTGCATTGTGAGCAGTGCCAGAGCAACAGTATTAGGGCTGTAAAATATTTCAATTCAAATATGTTCATATGGCATCAGGAATGTAAAATAGATTGGACGCGCTTCGTATATCATGTGAACTCATGTAAGAATTTATTTATCATAAGCTACTGTCCTTTCACATCACTAACATTTTATTCCTTTTATTTTATCTATTTTCTCCTCTTGTTTAAGACTATATTCCAGTGCTGGAGTTCATTCCTTGAATCTACCTGCAATATTCCCTTTTTCTCCTTATTTCTCTCTCTGTTCTCTCTCTGTGGAAGCTAGCCTTTTCTCAGTGCCTGCCACTTGCGGCCAGACTAAGAGCAGAAACTCACGTTGCGCAGAATTGGACACACTAACACTCCACACTAGCATACCACTCATCGAATCATTCAACACAGAAGGAGGCCATTCAGCCCATTGTGCCTGTGACAGCTCTTTGAGAGAGCTATCCAATTAGTCACACTCCCCTGCTCATTCCTTATAGCCCTGCAAATTTATCCTTTTCAAATATTTATCCAATTACCTTTTGAAAGTTACTATTGAATCTGCTTCCATCATCCTTTCAGGCAATGCATTCCAGATCATAACTCACTGAATAAAAACATTTCTCTTCATCGCCCCTTTGGTACTTTGGCCAATTACCTTAAATCTGTGTCCTCTGGTTACTGACCCTCCTGTCAATGAGAACAGTGTCTCCCTATTTACTTTATCAAAAAGATGTAATTTTGAACATCTCTATTAATTCTCCCTTTAACCTTCTCTGCTCGAAGGAGAACAATCCCAGATTTTCTAGTCGCTCCACTAACTGAAGGTCTTTATTCCTGGTACTCTACGGATTGCTTTGTTACCTTGTACTGTAAAAGAGCACTTTAACTGAAAAGATGAATTTACTGAAATTTCTTGACATTTATGTCAGAGACTCTGTTTTATACAGAGATGACACCCCTATCTTATCCACTGAAGATTATTAATGTCGATAAAGAACACAAAAAGCTGTTTCAATAAGCTTATTATTTTACCCTATTAATTTTGTCATGTAAGTTCATAATGTATTTCTGAATAAACTAGTGCATTAGTGACAGTAATGTCGGAGTGCACCAGCTGTTTAATGAATTACTCAAAGAGGAAGAGGGATTGAAGGAGGTTAATGCTTTGTTTCCAAAGCTAAATTGTAAGCTGACTGTCAGGGTCATCTGTGAAATGAGTTGGGGCACTTTGAACCAACTCTTATTACGCATGGGCCCACAGTCCAAAACTGTTCCTAATTCAGCACCATCCAGGACTGGTTCAGCAATCTCTCACTACTGGTATAAGAAACGGAAAATGTCACACTGGGTGGTCTTCTGATGATGAGGCGCCTTGTTGGAGTGAGCTTTACTCTACATCTCACTATGCTATATCTGACCTAGATTGTTGTCACTGGGTCCCCGAAATGGAAAGTATTCCATTCCCAGCAAAAACACCCCCTCATCTTGATGAGCACAGAATTAACAATTAAGTTCCTATTTATCTCCTCACGAAGGCTGTTTACTTGTTACAACTGCACTTTCACTTGTGATACCAGATTGCAGATAATTTGTCTCTTGCTGCCAAATGTAATATAAACTCAATTTGAATAATAAAACTTTGTTTCTCTTTAGGTTACCATCAGCAATGCCACAATCCCAAAGTAGATATCACAACAAATGCATCCACTTCACCGTGGTTCTGTCGGCAGTGTATATTTGCATTGGCTGTCAGGGTAAGACCAGTTCTCGTACCTACGTCTGTTTACCATCTTACGCAATACTGTCGGCATGTTATTAAAACTACAAATGCGTGTTTATAAGATTATTCAGATTGCCTGAAAGATAAATAATGCATCATTTTGAGGGAAGAATAATCATGAAGTCCTGGTTATTATATGGAATATAGGATTCTGGGAAAGGTTTACAACAATTGGTGTTAATTTGCAAGTCTCGAGAAGGCTGGTGTGGGTCATGAAGAAAAAAGGAATTGAACTGACATGTCAGCAAGAAATATTGTTAAGTTGCTGGCCAATTGTTATGCTGCATACATCCCAGATGTTGATGGTTTTCCATGGTGCACATCAACCCTACAGCGATTATAACAGCACACGGACTATATGGTGTGCTTTTCATACCCACTCTCCGAGGAACCAAAAAATGTCGAAATCAGCCTTTAGAAAGAAAGAATTTGCATGTATATAGTGCCTTATCACATTCTCAGGGTGTCCCCAAGCACTTCACAGCCAATTAATTACTTTTGACGTGCAGTCACTGTTGCTATTTGTGCACAGCAAGGTCCCACAAACAACATGACCAGTTCATGTTCTTTGGTGGTGTTTGGATGAGAGAAGATGTTGGGCTGGAAAACTTCCTGTGTCTTTGAACGTTGATAAACAATGAAAATGTTTTTTGCGCGACTTGATTATAGGCATTAACTGAGTTCAATTAAAAGGTGTTCGGTATATTCTGAGGTCAAATAGCAGCTAATTGCTATTTCTCTTTTTTCATATTTTTGTTTTAAGATGCTTCTCTCATTCTTTGGTAACGGCTTCTCTTCCCGTCCCCGCACCATTACCTCTGGTGTCCCCCAAGGATCTATCCTTGGCCCCCTCCTATTTCTTATCTACATGTTGCCCCTTGGCGACATCATCCGAAAGCACAGTGTTAGTTTCCACATGTACACTGATGACATCCAGCTCTACCACACTACCACTTCTCTCGACCTCTCCACGATCTCTAAATTGTCAGACTGCTTGTCCGGCATCCAGTTCTGGATGAGCAGAAATTTTCTCCAATTGAATATTGGGAAGACTGAAATCATTGTTTTCGGTCCCCGCCACAAACTCCGGTCCCTAGCCACTGACTCTATCCCACTCCCCAACTTCACTCTGAAGCTGAACCAGACTGTTCACAACCTTGGTGTCATATTTGACCCTGAAACGAGCTTTCGACCACATATCCGCAGCATAACTAAGAGCGCCTATTTTCACCTCCGTAATATCGCCCTTCTCTGCCTTTGCCTCAGCTCATCCGTTGCTGAAACCCTCATCCATGCCTTTGTTACCTCTAGACTTGACAATTCCAAAGCACTCCTGGCTGGCCTCCCACATTCTACCCTACGTAAACTAGAGGTGACACAAAACTCGGCTGCCCTCACCCATCACCCCTGGGCTCACTGACCTACATTCGCTTCCGGTTAAGCAACGCTTCGATTTCAAAATTCTCATCCTTATTTTCAAATCCCTCCATGGCCTCGCCCCTCCCTATCTCTGTTATCTCCTCCAGCCCCACAACCCACTGATATGTCTGCGCTTCTCTAATTCTGCCATCTTGAGCATCCCTTATTGTAATCGCTCAACCATTGGTGGCCGTGCCTTCTTTTGCCTCGGGTTCAAGACGGTTCTCAAAACCTACCTCTTTGACAAAGCTTTTGATCGCCTGTGCTAATTTCTACTTATGTGGCTCGGTGTCAAATTTTTATCTCATAATACTCCTATGAAGTGTCTTGGGAAGTTTCACTACTTTAAAGGCGCTATATAAATACAAGTTGTTGTTGGTTGGTTTCCCCATTCGTTCAGTTGTGTTTTGTTGCTATTTGACTCAAATATCGTACTCGTGAGTCAGGTGCACATGTGGCACTTTCAGATTGACCAATGCACTACCTGCAAAAAAAGGAAATGGTCGATAAAGCAGCGAATTTGGAGCAACTGAAAAATTGCTAAAAGAAACACCCCCAAAAAATAATTAGACCTTAATACTTCAACCTTACCTGGGTGATTCACTCTGAGCCTCACTGCCTGTTTTCACCGACATGACAGGAGAGCCTGATGCAGCGGTGTCAATGAGCATTTGCAGGCAGGTTGTATTCACCAGTAACTTTGAGATTGAGGTAACACCTGAGCCAGCGGGGTTACACACCTAATGGTCAGTGGGGAATGACAGGCTGTGGAGAAAGCTCCTGGGGATGAATTGCCCCTTTTGTTAAGGCCTGTTACCTAATGGGGCGGAAAGGCATTCCGACCGGGGTCAAGTGGATGGGATGACTCATGCGGAATTGCCCCCGGGCTGGGGGCAATTCCGCATGAGTCACCCCATCCACTTGAAACGGGTTTCCGCTGTGCCCGTCTTTCTGCCCAGCGCTCCGACCCCTTGTCAGCCACACGCCGACCCCTTTCCGCCCGTTGGCGACCCCTTTCCGCCTCGCGAGAGAAATTGCCCCGCGGGAGCGCAGCTGCCGCCAGTCGGTGCCCCCGGCAGCTTCGCGCAACGGGAAGCTGCCGCCAACATGCAACCCAGCAACTCCTCTTGGCCCGGCCGAAACCCTCCTGGTGGACCAGTGAGCATGACATAGGCTTGGCAGTGCCCCTCCCCTTTAAGTGAAGTGAAGGGGAGGGATGCTGATGTGCTGATGACACCGCCTGCCTTGCGCTCCGCTCCCGACTCTCTGCCGCCCTCAACATCGCCCCGTTCATTGTGGTAAACCAAAGCACCCAATTTCCCTCTATTCCCTGCCCCATCTGTACTGGCGGTAATTCACCACTTAATTCAAATTATCCACCCAAACAGGGCAGAGGGCAATTTCGCCCCCCTACAGTCTGGGCTGGTTCAGCAGTTACCGAACTTAGATTTAGGCACCGAGGAAACTATAATGCGCACTCTATTTGTAATGAGCAACTGCTGGTCCTGTACAAAGCTTCTATTGGCAACGGAATGAATACTGATGCTGCAGTTATGACACTGGATTTGTTTTTCTGTGTTTTTTTAACAGAAAGGAGGTGCTTTGAAAAAGGGACCACTTGCTAAAGCCTTGCAGAGTGTCAAACGGGTTTTACCCTACAACATGGATGAACTGAACTGGGATTCTCTGCACAGAACTAATCTGCAACAATGCTACTGTTACTGTGGGGGACCCGGAGAGTAAGATCTGCTGTATGGTTTTGTTTTGTAACTCCTCCCACCCCAAACCTCTCTTGATTTGTCTCCCACCACCTCTGGTGCCATATACTATTCCTTGACCGGTCACGAGGAGACATCCCGGTGAGAGTAGCACAGGTAGACTTTTCCTCAGATCTTTTGACCCCCGCCCCCCCCCCCCCCCAAACTCATCGACTGGCACAACTTAGACCCGAGCCCACCATGCGGGACTTCACAAGCATAAACCAGAATCCATCACTATATATTGCACCAAGTTGCAGTGCTCCTGAACCTTTACACCATAATGAAGGTGATTTGATAGGAAGGAACATTAAATGAACATAAGAAATAGGAGCAGGAGGAGGCCATACGGCCCCTCGAGCCTGCTCCTCCATTTAATACGATCATGGTTGATCCGATCATGGACTCAGGTCCACTTCCCTGCCCGCTCCCCATAACACCTTATCCCCTTATCATTTAAGAAACTGTTTATTTCTGTCTTAAATTTATTCAATGTCCCAGCTTCCACAGCTCTCTGAGGCAGCGAATTCCACAGATCCACAACCCTCAGAGAGAAGAAATTTCTCCTCGTCTCAGTTTTAAATGGGCGGCCCCTTATTCTAAGATCATGACCTCTAGTTCTAGTCTCCCCCATCAGTGGAAACATCCTCTCTGCATCCACCTTGTCAAGCCCCCTCATAATCTTATACATTTCGATAAGATCACCTCTTATTCTTCTGAATTCCAATGAGTAGAGGCCCAACCTACTCAACCTTTCCTCATAAGTCAACCCCCTCATCTCTGGAATCAAGCTTGTGAACAGGTGAAACGAAGTCTCACCTGTTTTTAGGCACTGTGCTCCTCTACAGTGACAGGTCATCAGAGAGCAAGATCCTGTCTGCATGATAGTGTAGTGCTTTGACACGTTTAACATGTCTCTGGTTTGTGTTAATGACCTAGTGAATCATGGTATTTCTGCTTCCAATTTCCATTAAGTTAGTATGGCAAACTCCCTTTAGTAGGCAGGTGGGTAAAGATACTGAGGCACACAGACCAGAAGATGCCAGATTCACTCCCTAATTTCTGTTGGGACATCTGCTGCTGAGGTGCTGCATTTGGCCTTGGCTTAGAGAGGGGAAACTGTCAGGGATCACATTCCTCCTGACTGTCGCCCATTGCTGGAAGGATCCCCTGAAGTCTGTGGACTTTGTTTGACTGTGGGATTGGCCCCGGCCATGGTGCTTTTCATGGTCAATTTCTGGATTCACGTGTGGAGAATAGCCACTGGGGTGAGGTACTAGAGGGGTGTGCGGCACCCATGGAAATATATCCGAGGAAGAGTCTTCAAGAGGAATGGGGGTATTTGGGGGAGAAGGGAAGAGACTGAGGATGCTCAATACATTCCTGAAAATCCCATTGAAATTAGAAATGAGATTTTCCACCACCTGTACCAGGGAAATGTCTTGTGCAATGTTTATGCCCCGACAATCTCTTTCCTAGATTTCTCATTGCCTAGTCTACAGGAGTTTATTTGTTGTGTAGAAATTGTTCTTAACTGATCGTGTGCAGCTATCATCCAGGAAAGGTTAAAATATGTTGACATGTTACATTGTAAATGTGCTGGTACTTCGCTGATGTAAATATGATTCCTCTTATTTTCTGACACCAGGTGGTACCTGAAGATGCTTCAGTGCTGCAGATGTAAGCAATGGTTTCACGAAGCCTGCACTCAGTGTCTGAATGAAGCCATGATGTTTGGAGACAGGTCTGATCACATTCAGCCATTTTGATAATGTAATGACAACTGATAAACTGGCGAGATGGATGAGGGGGTGTGCGGGGGAAATGTCATTCTTTCACTGACAACCGGACTGCATTTGATGGACCTTAAGACTTCACTGTTCCTACATGAAATGCAATTTATTCTTCTAGTTGCTGTTGGTGCTAACTAATTGCTTGTGTGAGATTGGCACATCTGTATTTGCTCCAAAGGCACACATTTGGCTAGTTTATCTCACCTTTCTTTTGGTTGCTGCTTTTTAAAAATAAAATTGAATGACCAAATATTTACTTCCACACATATTTAATGAAAGTGGGCACCCACTTTGTGAAGCATAAATTTGGCTTGACTAGAACTCTTAAAAGTTTGGAGTTTTCCTACAACATTCCCTGATGCTGAGGATGGGGGGGGGGTGTCTTCATCCAGGCCAGCAGTGCGTCTGCATCCATCCGCCACCAGACCTAAAATGGCAGACCCAGTCATGGTCTCCCCAGCGGACTTTGTCTATAGTGGCTGCCGTAACACACAGTGTTGGAGGAACCCTGCAGGACCCCTCATTAAGGCAGTATTGCTGCCTTTGAGGATTACCAGTAGAATGTCGTTGTATAATCAATGGCTATAATAGTTACCCTGCCCACTGACGGCAGTCAGAGAACGGTTACTTTATTCCACATGCATATAGTAGGTTGTGCATTGAATTTTCTTTATAGGTGGTAGGCTAGTTGTAACATATTGTGGATCTTTGAGTTTCTGTTGTGTTCTTGTATAACCCTCTGGGACAATGAATAATGTCATTCATCACTAGTATTGCTGAAACTGTTTAAATTTAAGGTAACGAACAGTGACCAGTAGATGGTGCTCATTTCTTTGCACTCTGCAGGTGTGAGTTGGTTTAATCCCAAACATACACACTTTTCGATTAACCATACTTTAGAATTTCAGTATCATTGTTCCAGGAGAAGCTTTTTAATGTGCAGCGGGGGTGCAAAAAAATCCCCTTTTCTGTTTACTCACGGACCTCATCAGCCCGTGTCTCAGATGTTTCAGTACATGGATGACTTTCACATATTGCTTTTTGCTTAAGTGCGTCTCTCAATGTGTGGCAGGTGCTGCGTTGTCCACGAGATGTATCTCAAACAGGCAGCTCAGTCCTAACTTTCACACAAAATCTGCAACGCTTTCTATTCTCTGAGACTTCGGGCCAGATCTTGCTAGAGCGGGGATGTCACGGTGTGTGCCGTTAGTCCGACTTATTCCTGCTCCCTTCAGCTCAATTTTTTTTTGCACCGTAACTTGCTGGAGTGCGAGCTGATAACGGCACGGTGAGGGCAACAGGGCATAGAGCCATTACGGCACAGAAGGAGGCCATTCGGCCCATCGAGTCCATGCCGGACTGGGACTTCATTGAACGACGAGACCAACATTATATCTCCTCAACCAATGAGATTTAAGGATTGAAAAAGAAAGAGCTACAATGGGAAAGGAGGGTGACTTGGAGTCAAATCAGGTTCAGAAAAAGAAATAAAGAGTGAGAAAGGAAGGTTGGATGACGAGAGAGTAAAAAAAAAGACAAAGAGAAAAAATTTTAAAATGTTAAATTTGACTTTTTAAACAATCTCCAACAATTCATTAGCTCAAGGAATGAGATTGAACAGTTTAAATTGTTCACTTTCTGGGCCAGAGAGGTTGATTGGCATTGAAAGAAAAAAGAAAGAAAGACTTGCATTTATATAGCGCCTTTCACAACCACTGGACCTCTCAAAGCACATCACAGCCAATGAAGTACATTTTGGAGTGTAGTCACTGTTGTAATGTGGGAAACTTATTTACATTAACAATTATCACATCATTAAAAGGGAACTTGCGCTATTAGTTACTAGAATTAACTTTCTGTGGCAAGTTTAACGGGCAATTAATGTGAAAATCCAGCAAGTTCTTAAAATTAACAGGGAGGCTAAGGGTGAGATACCGTTTGTACGAAGCAAATGGTGAGCAGCTTTAATCGACCATCAAATCCAGAGTTTCGCAACTCACGGCATATCCCTTAATCCCCTGGACCTGCTGGCCGATTTGCACATTAATAACGGCGTCAGTCCTTCAGCAATGTTTCCTTTAGCCCAACATCCCCATTAATAAGACATCCATTCATAACAGGTAACTTATTGAAATGACTGCATTTTCTGTTCTCCATTTTTTTTTCCAGATTTTATTTGTTTGTCTGCTCAGTGTGCAATAAAGGACCCGAATATATCAAACGCCTACCCCTCAGATGGTAAGTAATGCCCCCCAAAAATTACTTAAGGTTTTGATTCACAACACACACACACAGCTGGCCCTATTGTTTATCTCTTAACCTTGTTGCTCGGACTCCTTGCTGTGTTTTCCACCACTTGGAGTGAAGACAGCTCCGACCCACTGCCAGAACCCGGTCATATTTGAAAAATAATCCCTGTAATGTATGCACCTGTGAGGATGCTCACAGGCTGATAGAGCTGTTGAATTGTGAGTGGCTTAGCCAGTCATGTGATGTTCACAAGACTCAATAAAACCCCGGCCAGTTGGGTTCAGGAGGTCTACGATTAGGCAGGTGGTTGTGAGCCTGATGGATGAACTGGTAATGTGTAGTGTCATTGTTGAACCTTTTGCTAATAAACCAACTAGTTCTTAATAGCAATATATTGCTATGAATTCTTAAGCAAAGAATCCATGAAGCAAATACATTACACCCACCAAGGTGGATATAATCGTAATCATGGTGCTATATTGGGATCAGTGGCAGTGAAGGCTGAAATCATGCTGCCTGTGAATTGCCCATTAGCAGAAAGCAGAAGCAATGGGTGGCAATTGGCATGCAGAGTCCTGTGGTTGTACACAATGAATTAATAGTGTGATCAGAAGTTCAGCCAGAGAAACTTGAGTGATTTTGTTTGTTACTTTTTCCAGTTATTTAATTCACTTTTTTTAATGTTATATACTCAATGTACTTCATTGGCTGTAAAGCGCTTTGAAATGTCCGGTGATACACCCCCACACTCAATGCAATGGATGAGGCTAAAGAAGGTTTTTATTCCAACCTCGAGACATCCTTGTCCCGTGTCTTCACGGGCGACAAATTGATCCTCCTGGGTGATTTTAATGCCAGAGTTGGCAAAGACACAGCCCTCTGGGGAGGCGTGATTGGCAGAGAGGGGGTAGGGAAAGCCAATTCCAGTGGTACCCTACTCCTGACAAAATGTCTAGAACATGAACTCCTCATTACCAACACGCTGTTCCGCCAGAGAGACAAATACAAGGCATCATGGCAACACCCTCGCTCCAAACACTGGCACCTGCTCGACTATGTCATCGTCCGAGCCAGGGATTGCAAGGATCTGCGCATCACCCACGCTATGACAGGAGCTGACGACTGCTGGACCGACCACCACCTAATCCGATCCATCATCGACATCAACATCGCCCCAAAGCAGAGGGGATATCAGAAGCAGTTCCGCAAAAAAGTTAATGCCGGGGCACTTAGAGACCCAGCTAAGAGAGCCCTATACAGCCAGCACCTCACAGCCAATCTGGCATGCCTTGATGACCCTAAGATGCTGAATCCCCATAGCGCTTGGTCTGCCCTCCAGGCCTCTATAAACAGTGCCTGTGAAGAGACACTTGGTCACTCAACCAGAAAACATCAGGACTGGTTTGATGAAAATGATCAGGAGCCCGAAGAACTAATAGATCGCAAGCGCAAAGCATTTCTGAGCCTCAAGAAACAGCCCAACTCGGGAGCTGCAAAACAACATTACAGACGGCTCAAGGCTCAGGTCCAACAAAAAACGCGGGACCTAAAGAACAGGTGGTGATGGAGGAAGCACAGGAGATACAACAACTGGCCGACAGCCATGACATGCGAGGATTCTTCACTGTAGTCAAGGCCACCTACGGTCCAAACTCCCAAGGCCCCACCCCACTCCTGGTGAAGAACGGGGAAACACTCCTCAAGGACACCGAGGCTCTCGGGGCCCAATGGAAGGAACACTTTGAAGATCTCCTCAATCGAGACTCTGCCTTTGACTCGAGTGTTCTCGATTCCATCCCGCGGCATGCCACCCGCCACCAACTCGGTGAAACTCCAACGTTGCACGAGGTAGGCAAAGCCATAAAACAACTTAAGAATAACAAGGCTACGGGTGCGGATGGAATCCCCGCTGAGGCGCTAAAATATGGCGGAGAGACGCTGTTGGCGCGGATACGTGACCTCATCTCTCTCATCTGGAGGGAGGAGAGCATGCCAGGAGATCTCAAAGATGCAGTGATTGTGACCATTTTTTAAAAGGGGGACATGTCCGACTGCGGCAACTACAGGGGAATCTCCCTGCTTTCAGCCACTGGGAAGTTGTCACTCGAGTTCTCCTCAATCGTCTTCTCCCTGTGGCCGAGGAGCTCCTCCCGGAATCACAGTGCGGATTTTGTCCCCTACGGGGCACAACAGATATGATCTTTGCAGCGCTAGTTGCAGGAAAAGGCCCTTATACATGGCCTTTTACGATCTTACAAAGGCCTTTGACACGGTCAACCGTGAGGGTCTATGGAGCGTCCTCCTCCGTTTCAGATGCCCCCAAAAGTTTGTCAACATCCTTCGCCTGCTTCACGATGACATGCAGGCCGTGATCCTTCCCAACGGATTCATTACAGACCCAATCCACGTCCGGACCGGGGTCAAACAGGGCTGCGTCATCGCTCCAACCCTCTTCTCAATCCTCCTCGCCGCCATGCTCCATCTCACAATCAACAAGCTCCCCGCAGGAGTGGAACTAAACTACAGAACCAGTGGGAAGCTGTTTAACCTACGCCGCCTCCAGGCCAGGTCCAAGATCACCCCAACCTCTGTCGTTGAGCTGCAGTATGTGAACGATGCCTGCGTCTGTGCACTTTTAGAGGCTGAACTCCAGGATATAGTCAATGTATTCACTGAGGCATATGAAAGCATGGGTCTTACACTTAACATCCGTAAGACAAAGGTCCTCCACCAGCCTGTCACCGCCGCACAGCACTGCCCTCCAATCATCAAGATCCATGGCGCGGTCCTGGACAACGTGGACCATTTCCCTTATCTCGGGAGCCTCTTATCGACAAAGGCAGACATTGATGCGGAGATTCAGCATCGCCTCCGGTGTGCCAGCGCAGCCTTTGGCCGCCTGCGGAAAAGAATGTTTGAAGAACAGACCCTCAAATCTACCACCAAACTCATGGTCTACAGGGCTGTAGTAATACCCGCCTTCCTGTATGGGTCTGAGGCATGAACGATGTACAGAAGGCACCTCAAGTCGCTGGAGATATATCACCAATGATGTCTCTGTAAGATCCTGCAAATCTCCTGGGAGGACAGGCGCACCAACATCAGTGTCCTCGACCAGGCTAACATCCCCAGTATTGAAGCACTGACCACACTTGATCAGCTTCGCTGGGCAGGCCACATAGTACGCATGCCAGATACGAGACTCCCTAAGCAAATACTTTATGTGGAGCTCCTTCATGGTAAACGAGCCAAAGGTGGACAGCGGAAACGTTATAAAGACACCCTCAAAGCCTCCCGGGTAAAGTGCGACATCACCACTGACACGTGGGAGACCCTGGCCGCAGACCGCCCGAGGTGGAGAAAGTGCATCTGGGAGGGCGTTGAGCTCTTTGAGTCTCAACGCAAGAAGCATGAAGAGGCCAGGCACAGGCAGCGGAAGGATCGTGCGGCAAACCAGCCCTACCGACCCCTCCCCCGACGAATGTCTGTCCCACCTGTAACAGGGTCTGTGGCTCCCATATTGGACTGTTCAGCCATCAAAGAACTCTCTTTGGGAGTGGAAGCAAGTCCTTCTCGATTCCGAGGGACTGCCTATGATGATGATGGTCGTGAAAGGCGCGATATAAATGCCAGTCTTTCTTTTCAATATTATATGATTAATTTGTATAGAAAACAGATAAGAATGTTTGGCTTTCAGTGTTGAGCATTGTTCGAATGCTATTTTATGGGTTTTACAGTGGGTAAGCACCTTTTGCTTTCATCTCTTGGACTAGTGTTTGAATCCTGCCTGTACAGATGAAAGTCTTCTCGCTGGTTGTAAAGGTCTTGTATTAGATGAGTTTCTCAGTCTTAGCCTGGCTCCCAATAATCACGGCTCCAATACATAATACCACAAGGGATTCATCACAAATTGGCAATAAATTAGCAGTCTCGTGCAGAGTAGGTGCAGAAGTTCTGATGTGAGATGTGTAAATTCACACTCGTGCATTTAGAAAGGGCCGTTTTCGGCTGGGCTGCAATATTCATTCAGAGTAGAGAGTGTTTTAGCCTGCAACTAAATTGCCATACATTCCTTGGGTGGGTTTAATGCTGAGACTGAGCCAAATGTGGGAAAATGTATCACTTCTCAGCATTAATGTGTTTCATCTCGATGAGAAAGGAAGACTTGCTTTTATATCGTTCCTTTCACGACCATAGGGCGTCCCAATGTGCTTTACAGCAAATCAAGTACTTTTGGAGTGTAGTCACTGTTGTAATGTAGGAAACACAGCAGCCAATTTGCGCACAAGCAAGCTCCCACAAACAGCAATGTGAGAATGACCAGGTGATTTTTTTTAGTGATGTTGATTGAGCAATAAATATTGGCCAGGATACCGAGGATAACTCCCCTGCTCTTCTTCGAAATAGCGGCATGGGATCTTTTGCATCCACCTGAGAGGGCAGACGGAGCCTCTGTTAACGTCTCATCCAAAAGACGGCACCTCCAACAGTGCAGCACTCCCTCAGCTCTGCACTGGAGTGTCGGCCTAAATTTTTGTGCTCAAGTTTCTGGAGTAGGCCTTGAACCCACAACCTTCTGACTCAGAGGCGAGGGTGCTACCAACTGAGCAATTGATTCGGTTCTAAAAGTGTAGTCGAACTAGATTTCATACAGTGGAATCTTTGAATGCCTTATTTCCGTAAACCTGATAATTCAGTGTAGCGCTGTCAGTAAATGTTATACAGGTAATTGTGTTGGGAACGCGTTGTTCTTTTATTAAAATCTGTCCCTTTATTTTGATTCTAGGGTAGATGTCGTGCACCTTGTTTTGTACAATTTAGGGGTCCGTGGGAAAAAGAAATACTTTGACTTTGAAGAAGAAATATTCATATTTATTAATCAAAACTGGTCGAGCCTCCAGCTTGGAAAGGTAGGTGTGTGTGTTACTGTGGCGCTGGTGTGTAGTTAAACGCTCCTCTGCTCTGACAGAGGTACAAATAGAATTGTACGCCAAAGAACGTTTCTGATATTAAAATCTGGTTTGTCTCGAGCAATATTTGGGGCAGTGGTTGAGATTTTTTTTTATATGAAGCCGGTTTGATGGATGTTAAGGAATGATCCCCAGTGCCGGTTACTGCCATTTAAAACCAACTTATTTCGGGCTCTTAACCCTTTGAATGCCAATGTGAAATCAGAAGAGCTAGCACTCAAAAGGACAAACTAATGTGGGGTTCGATGTAACATTCTGAAGACTTTCTGAGGAACAATCTTATTTGCCATCGCTGATTTAAACACAGTCAGATGTATTGCTTGGTTTTAGTAACTATAGAAAAGAGTGCTAATGTGGTTCTTTGTTTTGTGATCATAAATGTTTAGTTTCTTTATTTTAAATACCTCACAAATTGATATTTAATGGACATGTTCAGTCAGTTGATTTCCGTTTGCTCCAGGATAAATCCCTTCAAGTGGAACTGCCTGACCAATTGTCTTCTGGTCACTAGCCCAGATTTTAACTCTGGGTGGGAGCTGGGGAGCGAACCATTTGTCTCCCGGAGCTTGAGGCCAGTGAGATTTTAACCGTTCCCTATGGGCAGGGAGAGGGAGTGTCACGGGAAAATATCCTCTAAAGCAGTTATAACAAAAACCTGATAAATGAATTTGTAGAACTCTACATAAATGAGTTGGATACTGAAATCAATTGTAAGCTTGTCACTTTTTTAACTTGAGACTAAATAGCGGGTACAGTAGATATAGAGAATGTAGTTAAAGGCATCAGACTTGCGTAGCTGAAGAGAAAAATGAAAACAAAATTTAATACTGCTGAAAGTAAAGTATTGCACATTTGGTGAAAAATGTGCAATGTAAATATATTTAACTCAGTTCAGATTATCTGCTGATTCAATTTTTAGCACTAAATTCCCACTTTGCTATGTCATTTACAATTTTTAATTCAAACATTGGATAATTGATTTTTTTTGCACAAGAAGCTACCTCAGGAGTAGTGCAATGAATGTAATAGCATTAATACAGAGACTTTTGTAATGGGACACGGGAATGACAATAGATTCATCACTTTCAAAATCCAGACAAGGTGCTGAAGTATTTAAAAAAGCAAATATAATGTTGGGTTATCTGGCCAGAAAAGTAGAATACACTTCTTCAGAAACATAGTAAATAGGTGCAGAAGTAGGCCATCCGGCTCTTCGAGCCTGCACCACCATTCAATAAGATCATGGCTGATCATTCACCTCAGTACCCCTTTCCCGCTTTCTCTCCATACCCCTTGATCCCTTTAGCCGTAAGGGCCATATCTAACTCCCTCTTGAATATATCTAACGAACTGGCATCAACAACTCTCTGCGGTAGAGAATTCCACAGGTTCACAATTCTCTGAATGATGAAGTTTCTCCTCATCTCGGTCCTAAACCCCTTATCCTTAGACTGTGACCCCTGGTTCTGGACTTCTCCAACATCGGGAACATTCTTCCTGCATCTAACCTGTCCAGTCCTGTCAGAATTTTATATGTCTCTATGTGATCCCCTCTTATTCTTCTAAACTCCAATGAATACAGGCCCAGTCAATCCAGTCTCTCCTCATATGTCAGTCCTGCCAGCCGGAAGTCAATCTGGTGAACCTTCGCTGCTCTCCCTCAATAGCAAGAACGTCCTTCCTCAGATTAGGAGACCAAAACTGAACACAATATTCTAGGTGTGGCCTCACCAAGGCCCTGTACAACTGCAGTAAGACCTCCCTGCTCCTATACTCAAATCCCCTAGCTATGAAGGCCAACATGCCATTTGCCTTCTTCACCGCCTGCTGTACCTGCATGCCAGCTTTCAATGACTGATGTATCATGATACCCAGGTCTCGTTGCACCTCCCCTTTTCCTAATCTGCTGCCATTCAGATAATATTCTGCCTTCATGTTTTTGCCACCAAAGTGGATAACCTCACATTTATCTACATTATACTGCATAATTCAGAGGCTTGACAATGCTGGTGGTCAGATCACACTTGGAGTATTGGATTCAGTTCTGATCACCATAACGCAAAAAGGATGTACACTCATTGGTGAAGGCACAGAGAAAGGCAAAAGGTGTGATCCCAAGTGTAAAGGGAATAAGGTAAGAGAAATTCAGGCTCTATAGTCTTTGTATTGGGTGTTGCCAGTTGATATCCCAACCGAGAATGAGATCCAGACCCGATCACCTGCTTGGACCAAGTTTCCCCATTTCTTGGCCAGCTCATGTACCTAGCATGCTGAGTGGGAGCAGAATCTTCATCTCTCCTAAGCGAGTGGGGAAACTGTTGAGACAAGACCAGAGCCATTGTTAATTCTGACGTCAAATGCAGATCAAAAACATGTCTGCTTCATACTAGGTCTACAGGATTAAAAAACCAATAATATTCAAATCGTTGACCTACATGTCCCTTTTACAGCTGAAAGGCTCAGGAGATATTGTTACTGAAATATTGCAGTGTTTTGATGCTGAATCAATCCTCTTATTTCTCTTTAGCTGACAGAAACGACTGTGCATGAACGAAAGCAGCATCTCCTCAATGCTTTAAACAGCTATAAAAGCCGGTGAGACTTTGCCTTGTGTTTTACGAGTGAGACTTGGTAAAATTTGAAAAGGCATATCTACGTTTACTATTTCAGTTTTATGAGAGCCTTTCCAGTGACAATAACACGCACAGTTCATTGGGCCACTCACTGCCTTTCACCAGCTTGCACTTGACTCCTCTCTGCAGTACATGTAAAGGTTCACAACAAAGATGAGTTTGGGCTTTTCCTAAAGAGCATTCATTTACAGCACAGAACTGCCCCACATCCCCAGGTTGAATCTAAAAAAAAACATAGAACAAGGTGAAGGTTAGCGACTGTGAGTCTTACTTTCCCACATTACGACAGTGACTACACTCCAAAAGTACTTCATTGGCTGTAAAGCACTTTGAGACGTCCGGTGGTCATGAAAGGCGCTATATAAATGCAAGTCTTTTATTA
The DNA here is from genome assembly GCF_044704955.1 of Pristiophorus japonicus. Taxonomy (NCBI): domain Eukaryota; kingdom Metazoa; phylum Chordata; class Chondrichthyes; family Pristiophoridae; genus Pristiophorus; species Pristiophorus japonicus. Next base: position 21,216,578 of record NC_091996.1, read on the forward strand.
TGAATATCTATACCTATATACTTTATTAAAAATCTTGCATTCGCTGTCCACAAACTTTACTTCCTGCTGTTACCATTTTTTGATCATGCTTTTTACATTAGCACTGAAGATTCAATTTGGAATTCTCTATGTAAACAGGTCCCGTGATGCTGCACTTGCAGGCTGCAGCCACTAGGTGGCAGCGTAGCTCCACTGTCTCCTCTCCTCTGACATCACTATGAGCAATACCACTATTACATTTGCAGATCCACGCAGGGAAGCCACAAGGATGGACGAGGTGGAAATTGAAAATGTCACGCTGGTGTGCTGTGGAGTCATGTAAGGAGACATGGGGTTAAGATTTTTTTTAAACCAAAAAAAAAGTAAAATAATTAAATACAATGTTGAGAATGGGGCAGTTGAGTCTTGGCTGGGAGTGCTTGATATTGAGACTTAGTGCAGCCACTTCCATACATGTAATGGTTTATGATGGCAAAAAGAGAGGCATTCTATCCCCAGGACTGTTTGTCCATCTCATCATAATGGCGAGTCAAGACTTCTGCCATTGCCGTTTATATTGTGATGTTTCCTCGATCAATTATTCCGAATTGTACCATGCTAATAAAAATCACAATTCTGGTTGGTGGGGCAACTTTGAATATTCAATTAATCAACCAATCAGTGGACTATTTGATTAGAGAAATAATTGCTTATCACGGTCCTAATGTGTATCATCTGATTGTTTGTCCTCTACTTCACATTCAGAGTGTATTGTTCGAGTGCAACCAAATTTACTGGAGCGCAGAGAAAATAACATTCTGAGTCTAAGCCTCTGGGGGAATTTTATCTTCATTTTACCTCAGTGACTGATGTGAGGATTTGGATTTAAAGGGATTAAAGTAGTTTCCAGCAAATATCATCTCTGAATGATGTATAATATATAACTTTAAAATGAGAAAATCTTACTGTGAGAGCTTCAAATAAAATGCCAACCGGGACAGTCACTTTGACTCACAGTCGCTAACCTTCACCTTGTTCTATGTTTTTTTAATATTCATCCTGGGGATGTGGGTGTAATGTATTTGCTTCATGGGTTCTTTGCTTAATAGCAATGTGTTGCTATGAATTCTTAAGAACTAGTTGGTTTATTAACAAAGATTTAACAATCACACCACACATTACCAGTTCATCCACCAGGCTCACAACCACCTGCCTCATCGTGGACACCCTGGACCCAACTGGCTGGGGTTTTATTGAGTCTTGTGAACATCGCGTGACTGCCTAAGCCACTCGCAACTCAACAGCTCTACCAGCCTGTGAGCATCCTCACAGCTGCATACATTACAGTGGGTGTCCCTGGCAAGGCCGGCATTTATTGCCCACCCCTAGTTAGTCCTTTTGCTAAAACACTCTCCTCCCCTCCACGAACAGCTCCAAACAACACACCATTTAAAAGGGAAGAGATTCCCTCCTTCACCAGTAGTCTTCAGTTTAAATTGCTGGAGAGCGTTTTCACAATGAACTGCTTGTGATGAAAATGGAGATTGCCCAATTCACGTGGCTTCACCCACAACCCCTGGGCAGCTTCCTGGGCTTGTGCACAGTATGACCTTCATAAAATTGACTTCAGCTTCAGTGGAGGGCACTCAGTGGTGCTGGAACACGTACGGCCCGGGTCCACCTCTGTCACTCAGCACGGGGCTGACTGTACTCTGCTGCTGTGGGAGGGTGTGGGCTCGAAGCTGGGTGTTTCACCAAAATGGAGGGAGAAGGAAATCTGCAGGTTAGTCACCCAGGCTGCTGTTGTGGACGCTGATAGAGAGACATTGCAAGCAGCCTGGGAACAGGCCTCTGGTCCACCCTCACCGCCAGAGAAAAGTTTGTGGCATAGGGAGAATGTAGGGAAGAAAGATTTATTGCTGTCGATGAAAAGCTTTATATTGAGTGAAGCATGTATTCATCTGCTGTGGGTTTCACTTCCAAACAATGTTCAGTCCACCCTTCCTATTCCGAATTTAACGTCCTTTTCGGTCTCTTGCAAAGAATTCCGCAAGGTCCATCCTTGTGAGAAGCACTACAGGTTATTCTCATTTTTACATCGATACAACTCACCACACTGAATGAATGTAGTGTTATGATGTGTGTTGGGAGACTAGAACCCAAACCAGATGGGAATCTTGAATGAAAGAGCCTTAACGTACTTATCTTTTATATTGAAGGTTTATCTGTGGTAAAGAAATTAAGAAGAAAAAATGTATTTTCCGCCTTCGTACTCGCGTACCCCCGGTTCCTCCGAATATTATTTTGCCGGATAATATTGGTCAGTTGACAGATAATGCTTCTAATGAGATCAGGAGGAGAGGAAAAAACATGTTGGTGTTTGCAACGAAGTACGGGTATGTACTGAGCATGTTTACAGACTAACAGTCAATCCATGAATACATTAGTTCAGTGAATAAGGGAAAATAAAGTGTTTTCAGTAAAGATTCGGTGTCTGTAATGATTGAACTGTTATGAATATAATTATCAGCGCCTGATGAGACTGACTCCGTTGTTTATTGTGGCCAGTCTGGATCTGTACCAGATTTTAAGACAGCTGCATTGACTATTCACTTGTCTTTGTCTCCTGTTTGTTGTGTCACAGTCCCCTCCCAGAAGTGCCTCAACCTCGCAGGCGAAGGCTTCCATTGAAATGGGGGCAGAAGAGCAGGAAATCAAATTGGTTTCTGCAGGATGCGGTTCCAAAGGTTAGTTACACTGCCCTTCAGCTATGGATCGTAAACCCCACTTTAAGAGAGTCAGATATTGTAACCAGCCAAAAACGTCCTTCAGCTCCCCTAAACCAGCCTAATCCCATCCAGGGACTTGAGCACATAAATCTTGGCTGACACTTCAGTGCCATGCTGAGGGAGGACTGCACTGTCGGAGGTGCCATCTTTCGGGATGAGGGGTTAAACCGAGGCCCTCTTAGGTGGTCGTGAAAGATCCCATGGCACTATTTCGAAGAAGAGCACGGGAGTTATCCCCAGTGTCCTGGCCAATATTTATCCCTCAATCAACATAACAAACAATTTATCTGGTCTTTATTACATTGCTGTTTATGGGAGCTTGCTGTGCGCAATTTGGCTGTCGCGTTTCCCACATTACAACAGTGACTACACTCCAAAAGCACTAAATTGGCTGTAAAGCGCTTTTGAGACATCCGGTGGTCATGAAAGGCGCTATATAAATGCAAGTCTTTCTTTCTCCTTGGCAGCCAGGGACGCAGTGCTGGAATGCTGATAGTGCAACTGATCTGGAACATGTAGCAATGCTTTGGTTGCCTAGAAGTGTAGAGGCTGATGTCAAGGCTTTGGAGAGGGCGCAGAGGAGATTTACCAGAATTATACCAGGGGTGAGGGAATTCAGTTATGTGGAGAGATGAGAGCAGCTGAGATTCCTTGGAGTACAGAAGGTTGAGGGGAGATTTACGAGAGGTGTTCAAAATTATGAGGGTTTCTAATAGAATAAATAAAGAGAAACTGTTTCCACTGGAGGGTGGGTCAGTATCCAGAGGACACAGATTAAAGATAATTAGCAAAATAACCAGAGTGGCGAGGAGGAGAGTTTTTTTAATGCAGTAAGTTATGATGATTTTAAATGCACTGCCTGAAAGGGCAGTGAAAGCAGATTTAGAAGTAACTTTCAAAAGGTAGCTGGGTATATACGTGAAAAGGTAACATTTGCAGGGCTGTGGGGAAAGAGCAGGGGAGTGGGACTATTAGATAGCTCTTTCAAAGAGCTGGCACAGGCATGATGGGCCGAATGGCCTCCTTCAGCGCAAGTGTCATTCTTTGCACTAGACTGTGGTTAGAATTCTTTCAGCATTTTGGCATATTTCATTCTCTACACTCCTCCAGAAACTGTGTTCCCCCTGAATTATTTAATTAAAAAGGATCTGGTTGTGCAGTGCTCGTGAGCAGCGACCAGAAGTCACCCATGCCCTTACTGCAAAGAGCGGTTGTGATAAGTAGTTCTAAAAGTGGCTTGGTGATCTCGGGCAGTTAGGTGATGGATTTCACTGTAGCACGGGTTAGTTCCGTATTCCTCCATGCGTCATATGCCACCCCGAGGAGAAGCCGAAGGGAGCGATACAGTGGCCCCGATATTTATGGGGATGGTGCAGGTGAGGCCGAAAAAGACCCAAGGACCCGAAAGGCTGTCATTTACATCTTGTAGGTCCATCTCCCTCCCGGAAGCCGGCCAAATGGACAGTCTGGTTAATGGGTGTGGGGTGGTGGGGCTGTTGGTGGGGGGGGAGGGGAGGGCAGGCCCACGGTTGGGGAAGACTAGGAAAGGGGGCGACTCACAATCGCTAAGACCGGGATGGGTGGGCACCTATTTCTGTGCTGTATATTCTATATAATTTACTTGAAATACTGAGTGAGTGTTGCATTGCACAAGGTATCATCCTTTGACTGAGATGTTAAACTGAGGTCCCGTCTGCCTGATAAAGTGGGCTTTAAAGATCCCATGACACTATTTGAAGAAGATTAGGGAGTTCTTCCACTGTCTGAGCCAGATTTCCTCCCTCACCCAACACACCAAATATTGACCGAGCATCCCATTGCTATTTGTAGGACTTTGTTGGGGAAAAATGACAGCCAATGCACCTGCAAAGTAATTCATTGTGTGAAATACTCAGATATTTAAAGTGATATGGTGCTTTATAAGTGGAAGTATTAGAATAATAGTTTGCAAGTAACATTCTAATTGTCATTCATGATTTCATTTTTCCAACCGCAGAGTGACTTCTCAACAGCTGAGAGTACCAGCTACCATTTGGCAAACATATTTGACTTTACAGTGGATGACATTCAGAGTTTGAAAAGGTGAGTGAGTTCCCACCTTAAAGTCTTATGTCTTGGGGAACAGGCTTTGGGCGTTGCATAGCGTGTCAGAACAGAGCCAAGCATCTCTGAGGGCAGGCTGAAAAGCCACTATGCTTCTCTGGAGCCAAACTATATACGGCAGAAGCCTAGTGATAACAGCCTTTCAAATTTTCATCGTGGGAAAGGTTCTTGCCTCTGCTCAGAACCTCCCCATAACGTCAAACTCAGGTTGTAAAATGTGTTGTAGAGAGCAATTGTGGACACAAACCCAACATGTTTCCATCTGCTGCTGAAGTTCCAGCATGGCTGGTCTCTGACCTGTCTCACCATCCCAGACTGCATAAAAAAAATCTCTGGCAGAGTTTAGAAGAATGAGAAGTGATCTCATTGAAACATACAAGATTCTGAAGGGGATTGACTGGGTAGATGCTGAGAGGTTGTTTCCTCTGGCTGGAGTGTCTATAACGAGGGGACACAGTCTCAGGATAAGGGGCAGGCCATTTAAGACAGATGAGGTGGAATGTCTTCGCTCAGACAGTCGTGAATCTTTGGAATTCTTTGCCCCAGAGGGCTGTGGATGCTGAGTTCAGAATCTATTCAAGGCTGAGATCGATAGATTATTGGAGTCTAGGGGAATCGAGGGATATGGAGATCGGACAGGAAAGTGGAGTTGAGGTCAATGATCAGCCATGATCTTATTGAATGGAGAAGCAGGTTCGAGGGGCCATAGGGCCTACTCCTGCTCCTATTTCTTGTGTTCATATAGTGATTATTTCTTCTCCCTGCAGATTTTAGTTCTGTCTTTTCTTTACCTGATTCTAGTGACCGCTCTGAGGGAAACTTTAGCTCCGACCTAGATTCGACAGATGCAGCAAGTACATCTGGCTCTGCCTCCACAAGCTTCTCTTGTGACTCTCGGTAAGACCAACGTTCTTCCTCAAAATCATTAAACATTTGTATATCATTCTGCCAATGAATGTTTGTTTGGTGTTTAATTACAGAAAGAATTGTTTTGACCCACAGAAGGCAGGCAGTGAGAGTAATTTTTACTGAAAGATGGCACAGTACATTTGAGCTCAGGCACAATTGTATCACATAGTGGGGGCTTGTAAAAAGGTAACAGCAATAATCATGGGTGATTTTAACCTCCATATTGATTGGACAAATCAACTTGGTCAGGGTAGCCTTGAGGAGGAGTTCATAGGGTGCATAAGGGATGGGTACCTTGAGCAGTATGTAACGGAACCAACCAGGGGGCAGGCTATCCTAGATCTGGTCCTGTGTAATGAGACAGGATTAATAAACAATCTCCTTGTAAAGAATCCCTTTGGAATGAGTGATCAATAACATGGTTGAGTTTCAAATTCTGATGGAGGGTGAGAAAGTTGGATCTCTAACCAGCGTACTAAGCTTAAATAAAGGAGACTATAAAGGTATGAGGGCAGAGTTGGCTAAAGTGGACTGGGAAAACAGATTGAAGTGTGGGACGGTTGATGAACAGTGGTGTACATTTAAAGAGCTATTTCACAACTCTGAAGAAAAATATATTCCAGTGAGGAGGAAAGGGTGCAAGAGAAAAGAAAATCATCCGTGGCTAACGAAAGCAATAAAGAACGGTATCCGATTAGAAACAAGGGCATTCAAAGTGGCCAAAACTAGTGGGAGGACAGAAGATTGGGAAGCTTTTAAAAACCAGCAAAGAATGACTAAACAAATGATTAAGAAAGGGACGATAGACCATGAAAGTAAACGAGCACAAAATATAAAAACAGATGGTAAGAGTTTCTATAGGTCGATAAAAAGAAAAAGAGTGGCTAAAGTAAATGTTGGTCCCTTAGAGGACAAGACCGAGGAATTAGTAATGGGGAACATGGAGATGGCAGAAACTCTAAACAAGTATTTTGTATTCGTTTTTACGGTAGAAGACACTAACAATATTCCAACAGTGGATAGTCAAGGGGCTATAGGGGGGGAGGAACTTAACACAATCACAATCACTAAGGAGGCGGTGCTCAATAGGATAATGGGACTAAAGGCAGATAAATCCCCTGGACCTGATGGCTTGCATCCTAGGGTCTTAAAAGAAGTAGCGGCAGGGATTGTGGATGCATTGGTTGTAACTTACCAAAATTCCCTGGATTTTGTGGAGTTCCCAGCAGATTGGAAAACTGCAAATGTAATGCCCCTATTCAAAAAAGGAGGCAGACAAAAAGCAGGAAACTATAGACCAGTTAGCCTAACATCTGTGGTTGGGAAAATGTTGGAGTCCATTATTAAAGAAGCAGTAACAGGATATTTGGAAAAGCAAAATTTGGTCAGGCAAAGTCAGCATGGATTTATGAAGGGGAAGTCATGTTTGACAAATTTGCTGGAATTCTTTGAGGATGTAACGAACAGAGTGGATAAAGGGGAACCAGTGGATGTAGAAACATAGAAAATAGGTGCAGGAGTAGGCCATTCGGCCCTTCGAACTTGCGCCGCCATTCAATGAGTTCATAGCTGAACATACAACTTCAGTACCCCATTCCTGCTTTCTCGCCGTACCCCTTGATCCCCCTAGTAGTAAGGACTACATCTAACTCCTTTTTGAATATATTTCATGAATTGGCCTCAACAACTTTCTGTGGTAAAGAATTCCACAGGTTCACCACTCTCTGGGTGAAGAAGTTTCTCCTCATCTCGGTTCTAAATGGCTTACCCCTTATCCTTAGACTGTAACCCCTGGTTCTGGACTTCCCCAACATTGGGAACATTCTTCCTGCATCTAACCTGTCTAAACCCGTCAGAATTTTAAAAGTTTCTATGAGATCCCCTCTCATTCTTCTGAATTCCAGTGAATACAAGCCCAGTTGATCCAGTCTTTCTTGATATGTCAGTCCCGCCATCCCGGGAATCAGTCTGGTGAACCTTCGCTGCACTCCCTCAATAGCAAGAATGTCCTTCCTCAAGTTAGGAGACCAAAACTGTACACAATACTCCAGGTGCGGCCTCACCAAGGCCCTGTACAACTGTAGTAACAACTCCCTGCCCCTGTACTCAAATCCCCTCGCTATGAAGGCCAACATGCCATTTGCTTTCTTAACCGCCTGCTGCACCTGCATGCCAACCTTCAATGACTGATGTACCATGACACCCAGGTCCTGTTGCACCTCCCCTTTTCCTAATCTGTCACCATTCAGATAATAGTCTGTCTCTCTGTTTTTAACCACCAAAGTGGATAACCTCACATTTATCCACATTATACTTCATCTGCCATGCATTTGCCCACTCATCGAACCTATCCAAGTCACTCTGCAGCCTCATAGCATCCTCCTCGCAGCTCACACTGCCACCCAACTTAGTGTCATCCGCAAATTTGGAGATACTACATTTAATCCCTTTGTTTAAATCATTAATGTACAATGTAAACAGCTGGGGCCCCAGCACAGAACCTTGCGGTACCCCCACTAGTCACTGCTTGCCATTCTGAAAAGTACCCATTTACTCCTACTCTTTGCTTCCTGTCTGCCAACCAGTTCTCAATCCACGTCAGCACACTACCCCCAATCCCATGTGCTTTAACTTTGCACATTAATCTCTTGTGTGGGACCTTGTCGAAAGCCTTCTGGAAGTTCAAATACACCACATCAACTGATTCCCCCTTGTCCACTCTACTGGAAACATCCTCAAAAAATTCCAGAAGATTTGTCAAGCATGATTTCCCTTTCACAAATCCATGCTGACTTGGACCTATCATGTCACCTTTTTCCAAGTGCGCTGCTATGACATCCTTAATAATTGATTCCATCATTTTACCCACTACTGAGGTCAGGCTGACCGGTCTATAAGTCCCTGTTTTCTCTCTCCCTCCTTTTTTAAAAAGTGGGGTTACATTGGCTACCCTCCACTCCATAGGAACTGATCCAGAGTCTATGGAATGTTGGAAAATGACTGTCATGCATCCGCTATTTGCAAGGCCACCTCCTTAAGTACTCTGGGATGCAGTCCATCAGGCCCTGGGGATTTATCGGTCTTCAATCCCATCAATTTCCCCAACACAATTTCCCGACTAATAAGGATTTCCCTCAGTTCCTCCTTCTTACTAGACCCTCTGACCCCTTTTATATCCGAAAGGTTGTTTGTGTCCTCCTTAGTGAATACCAAACCAAAGTACTTGTTCAATTGGTCTGCCATTTCTTTGTTCCCAGTTATGACTTCCCCTGATTCTGACTGCAGGGGACCTACGTTTGTCTTTACTAACCTTTTTCTCTTTACATATCTATAGAAGCTTTTGCAGTCCGTCTTAATGTTCCCTGCAAACTTCCTCTCGTACTCTATTTTCCCTGCCCTAATCAAACCCATTGTCCTCCTCTGCTGAATTCTAAATTTCTCCCACTCCCCGGGTTCGCTGCTATTTCTGGACAATTTGTATGCCACTTCCTTGGCTTTAATACTATCCCTGATTTCCCTTGATAGCCACGGTTGAGCCATCTTCCCTTTTTTATTTTTACGCCAGACGGGGATGTACAATTGTTGTAGTTCATCCATGCGGTCTCTAAATGTCTGCCATTGCCCATCCACTGTCAACCCCTTAAGTATCATTCGCCAATCTAGCCTAGCCAATTCACGCCTCATACCTTCAAAGTTACCCTTCTTTAAGTTCTGAACCATGGTCTCTGAATTAACTGTTTCATTCTCCATCCTAATGTCGAATTCCACCATATTATGGTCACTCTTTCCCCAAGGGGCTCGCACAACGAGATTGCTAATTAATCCTCTCTCATTACACAACACCCAGTCTAAGATGGCCTCCCCCTAGTTGGTTCCTCGACATATTGGTCTCGAAAACCATCCCTTATGCACTCCAGGAAATCCTCCTCCACCGTATTGTTTCCAGTTTGGTTAGCCCAATCTATATGCATATTAAAGTCACCCATGATAACTGCTGCACCTTTATTGCATGCACCCCTAATTTCCTGTTTGATGCCCTTCCCAACATCACTACTACTGTTTGGAGGTCTGTACACAACTCCCGCTAGCGTTTTCTGCCCCTTGGTATTCCGTAGCTCTACCCATACCGATTCCACATCATCCAAGCTAATGTCTTTCCTTACAATTGCATTAATTTCCTCTTTAACCAGCAACGCCACCCCGCCTCCTTTTCCTTTCTGTCTATCCTTCCTAAATGTTGAATGCCCTTGGATGTTGAGTTCCCAGCCTTGGTCACCCTGGAGCCATGTCTCTGTGATGCCAACCACATCGTATCCGTTAACTGCTATCTGCACAGTTAATTCGTCCACCTTATTCTGAATACTCCTCGCATTGAGGCACAGAGCCTTCAGGCTTGCCTTTTTAGCGCACTTAGACCCTTTAGAATTTTGCTGCAAAGTGGCCCTTTTTGTTTTTTGCCTTGGGTTTCTCTGCTCTCCACTTTTACTCATCTCCTTTCTGTCTTTTGCTTCTGTCTCCATTTTGTTTCCTTCTGTCTCCCTGCATTGGTTCCCATCCCCCTGCCATATTAGTTTAACTCCTCCCCAACAGCACTAGCAAACACTCCTCCTAGGACATTGGTTCCGATCCTGCCTAGGTGCAGACCGTCCGGTTTGTACTGGTTCCACCTCCCCCAGAACCGCTTCCAATGCCCCAGGAATTTGAATCCTTCCCTGCGGCACCACTGCTCAAGCCACGTATTCATCTGAGCCATCCTGCGATTCCTACTCTGACTAGCACGTGGCACTGGTAGCAATCCTGAGATTACTACTTTTGAGGTCCTACTTTTTAATTTAGCTCCTAGCTCCTTAAATTCGACTCATAGAACCTCATCCCGTTTTTTACCTATATCGTTGGTGTATTCGGACTTCCAGAAGGCATTTGACAAGATGCCACACAAAAGGTTACTGCACAAGATAAAAGCTCATGAGGTTGGGGGTAATATATTGGTTTGGATAGAAGATTGGCTGACAAACCGAAAACAGTCGGGATAAATAATTCATTCTCTGGTTGGCAATCAGTAATGAGTGGGGTACCACAGGGATCAGTGCTGGGACCCCAACTATTTACAATCTATATTAACGACTTGAAAGAGGTGACTGAGTGTAACGTAGCCAAGTTTGCTGACGATACAAAGATCGGAGGAAGGGTAATGTGTGAGGAGGACATAAAGAGGCTGCAGGAGGACATAGACAGGCTCAGTGAGTGGGCAAGAATTTGGCAGATGGAATATAATGTTGGAAAATGTGAGGTCATGCACTTTGGCAGAAAAAAAATCAAAGAGCAAGTTATTATTTAATTGGAGAAAGATTGCAAAGTGCTGCAGGACTGCAGGACCTGGGGGTACTTGTGCATGAAACACAAAAGGATAGTATGCAGATACAGCAAGTGATCAGGAAGGCCAATGGAATCTTGGCCTTTATTGCAAAAGGGATGGAGTATAAAAGCAGAGAAGTCTTGTTACAGCTGTACAGGGTATTGGTGAGGCCACACCTGGAATACTGCGTACAGTTTTGGTTTCCATATTTACGAAAGGATATATTGCTGTGGAGGCAATTCAGAGAGGGTTCACTAGGTTGATCCCGGGGATGAGTGGGTTGACTTATGAGGAATGGTTGAGTAGGTTGGGCCTCTACTCATTGGAATTCAGAAGAATGAGAGGTGATCTTATTGAAACGTATAAGATTATGAGGGGGCTTGACAAGGTGGATGCAGAGAGGATGTTTCCACTGGTGGGGGAGACTAGAACTAGAGAGCATAATCTTAGGATAAGGGGCCGCCCATTTAGAATTGAGATGAGGAGAAATTTCTTCTCTCAGAGGGTTGTAAATCTGTGGAATTCGTTGCCTCAGAGAGCTGTGGAAGCTGGGACATTGAATAAATTTAAGACAGAAATAGACAGCTTCTTAAACAATAAAGGATTAAGGGGTTATGGGGAACGGGCAGGGAAGTGGAGCTGAGTCCATGATCAGATCAGCTATGATCTTATTGAATGGCGGAGCAGGCTTGAGGGGCCTTATGGCCTACTCCTGCTCCTATTTCTTATGTTCTTATGTTTAAGGAGGTTGTTCCAATGATTCTGCGCAACAGTGTCTTGAGAAGACTAAACACCTCCGTTCAGTCCCTAAGAGTGACCCCGAGCTTCCTGTCGCCTGTCACTTTAATTCTCTGCTTCACTCCCACTCTGACCTCTTAGTCCTCGGCCTCTTGCACTGTTCCAATGAAGCTCAACGCAAGCTCGAGGAACAGCTCTTCAACTTTTGTTTCGGCACTTTACAGCCTTCTGGACTCAACATCGAGTTCAACAATTTCAGACCATAACCTCTGCCCACAGTTGTTTCCTTTCCTCTTTTTTTTTAAACTCCCCCCCCCTGATCTTACATATTTTTTCTATCTCTCTATTTCCCATGGCAGCTGGTAATTATTCTGCCATTCACACCCTATCTGCACTCATCTTTTTCTAACTTCTTCCATTACCCTCTCAAGTTGGCCCATCATCCCTTTTCTCTCAAATTTCTCCTGTCTTCCACCCTATCACAGACCCTCCCTTTTGTTCTTTCCTCCCCTCCCCCTTCCAGTGCTTAAGAACTTGTTAATTTCGAACACTCGCCAGTTCTGACAAAGGGTCTTCGACCCAAAACGTTAACTCTGTTTCTCTCCACAGATGCTGCCTGACTGCTGAGATTTCCAGCATTTTCTGTTTTTATTTCAGATTCCAGCATCCACCACTATTTTGCTTTTGTATTAGTGTCTTGACTTTCCTTGTGTTTTGTTTTCTTGCTCGCAGAAAGACTGTGGGGAGCCGTAAAAGGAAGGCGCCAGTCGAGTATTCACTGAACGACAATCAGAAGGAAAGCATCTACACACACACAGCTAATGGAGTGGGTCCAACAGAGCAATCCATGGATACGAATTTCATAAACGGCCACACCTTTGATAGCATGAGTGATGACGAAACCTCCCTGTCCCATCTTAAATCCTCGATCACTAATTATTTTGGTGCAGCGGGAAGGCTGGCGTGTGGTGAAAAGTTCCAGGTCTTGGCTCGGAGGGTGACCCTGGATGGGAACGTGCAGTACCTGGTAGAATGGGAAGGAGCCACTCCGTACTGAATCACAACTGGGAACTGCGTCTAGTCCTGTTAGCGACCATGGGGGTCACGGTGAAATGGACCCTGGGCTGGGCAGGGCTCGAAAGAATTTCTCGTTGCTAAAAAAAAAGTAAACTACAGTGGAGCCTTCTTATTTACCAGAAACAAACATTTAATCTGGGATTTGAGATCTCCTTAGGTACTTGCTGTACTAATGTCATTTTTTTTTAAACTGGTACAGAACAGGCTTTCTGCTGCTAGTGGTAGCTAGTGTACGTAGTAAATACCCAATTGAAGATCATTTTCAGAATGTTATAGATATCCAGTGGCAATGAATGAGTACCGCACTAGCTTTATCCAGCGGTGCAGATGACTTGACATCATCTTTCACAGCACCAGCAAATGGCATGGTCCATATCTATTTTGGATCACTTTGCTGATGTCAATGGCCGCTGAGTTGATTTGTAGCCATGAAAATCTCATTTAAATCGCGATTTAAAGGGTTTTTTACGCTTTGGGAAGGAGAACAGGAAAGTTTAATTGTAAGTGACTGTAGGGTAAGGTCGAGATGTGAAAGTTTTGATTGTAAGTGGGATTTGATTTTTACAGATGTAAACTGCGACGTTTGATGTTGCAGTGAATGGAAATGGTGCTGTACACTGAGAAAGTTTCATCGTCAAGTGGGAGGAGGCCTTCGCAAAGTTGACCTTAAGTGGGCTCCACTGTATCTGCTGCATACTTAGCGCTGCTTTATTTTAATCCGTTTCCGTGCACAGCTCTGCTTTCGACTTCAGAATTACGCTAGCTCATTCTGTAGCCAGTTGCTATGTAACTGATCCATCTACAGCTAGCTTTTGAAAGACTTAGTATTTTTCCACCGGCCTCTGCTGCTTAAATCCTCCTCTCAGCCAGCTTTGCTAAAAGTTTTATTTTTGGCAACAACAACAAAAAAACCCAACCTTGTTTATCAGGACTCTGGCAAGGACAAGGCTAGCTTCAGCAGATAACGTGATACGTAGTCGGGTCGTTGCTGCTCCAGGTTACCCTCTCCCGTGGGTACCGACCATGTTCCTTATTGGGACTGGAATTTCAAAAATAGAGAATATATAGAATGTGAATTGACTATGTTCAAGTTGCTGCTCCTGCTTTGTGGGTCTGTCTTATTTTGCGCTGCAATGTTTACCCTTTGAGAACTGGCTTGACATTCCCATGCCAATTTCAAAAATGTAACCGTGTTGAAACTTTGTGTCCTTTTACCTCTAAGTTTCTGACCATGACGTTGTGTGCTGGTCGCACTGCATTTGATAACTTTTTTTTCCTTCCGCCCTGTTTTGGTTGCTGTAAACCGGGAATTTTTTGGGGGGGAAGGGGGCACTTCACTGTTGAAAGATTTCACGTTGTTTCTGTTCTTTACAGGGCACTTTAACTCTTCTGTTGGGTTTTGGCAGACCTCCGCCGAAACCACCTCTTCCATCTTTATCTGGTGTGCTGTACCTCCACTTTCCTGTAAGCCTAAAGGAAAGTGTAGGCGCAGCACAGCACATGGAATGTTTCAATTTTTTTTAAACGGTGCACTCCGATTTTAAAAAAAATTCGGGGTGTGGAGGGTGCAATTTTAACCTAATCCATCAGTTGGGAAACTGACAGGACAGCCAAGCACCCTTCTTTGTCCAAGTGATTGTCCGTAGGCTTTCCGACAATAGAGGGCTTCACAGGTGATCCCAGACCTGTCCTTGGCTGACATCCACACAAGTGCACTTTCCAGCAGCAGTCACAGGACTGTGAACAGAAGCAATAATCTTAGTTGATTTACTCCCCGCCCCCAGTCTGGCCCTGGGATTCCAAAACCAACTTCCTCACTGCCAGTTGTGGCTCTCAGCACAGAGCTAGGATCCAACCTGGGACTTCCCTGTGCTGCCTGGGTCAGTCCCGCACTATCTATGCACTGACTAACTGAGCAATCGTGAGAGCTGTATCGCTGCTTTATAATTCACTTTAGGTAGTTGCAGGAAAGGAAAGAGGTGTGCACTTTGAAAGCTGCAGAAGTTCTGTTTGTTCTCAAAGGGTTAAGCTTTAATGTATCTGTATGTGCCAACCTGGTGTTGCAAATGAAAAGCGAAGGGACATTGGATGCTTTAGTTGCTATTGATAATCAAAATGTCTGATTTATATTGTCACGGTTATGTGTTATTAGAGCTCTCATGTAGCGGTTTAAAAGTGAAAAACAGTTATACAAACTCTCTTTAAAAATATGTTTCAAGCAAAACTAGTCTGCAATGACTACATTAAAGATATTAGTGAATTGTCATCTCTCAATGAATACTGAAGGTATTTTTATTGTGAGAAATGCAGTTCTTTCTCTGATTTATCCTGTGTGGGATTAAAATTGACAGCAGAGATTATTCACTTAAATCATGTTTTCAGGAAAATTGGAGACTTGAATGAATGGGGTCGAAATAAGCTGTTCTGGAAAATGCCCTGCTTTTAAGTATTTAATGGAGACGGATCACCTTTTTATGTTGACTATAGCAACAAAAAAAAAGCACTATATTCTGAGCGTCTTTTTCAAGTGTGCAATATGGAGATGAATTTAATTGTGATTTTAGGCTCCATAAAATAGACCCTGCTAGCCAAAGACTTCAAACTTTTTGTGGTTTTATTTTTCTATTGACGAAAGGTGTTATAGAAGTGCCAGTAAATTGTTTGGAAACAAGGGAGGAGAAACCCGTCTTGAGCGAATTGCCAGCCGTGTTACTTTTATTAAGACGGGTGCCGATTGGTTAGCACCTGTTTTTTTTTGCTATCGCCCAGGTCGAATTTAACCAACAATGTGTCTAATGGACATGAAAGGAACATCTAGCTGATGGAAGTGGCCAGTGGGAACTTTTACCTCAGAACTCACAGACATTATGGGGTAGAAATTGGACCTTACGCCCATTTTACGAGCGTAAAGCAGGCCAATTTCAGGGACCGATGTCCTACACCCCGCCGCCAAATGACGCCTGAAAGACGTGCGATCCATTATTGGACCGGACTTTTTTTCCAGGCATCAGGAGTTAGGCCCTTTACCGAGGAGGGGCCTGCTTTACGCCCCATGGCAGAAATTGGACTGCCTGCTCTAAACGCCTGCTTCCAAAAATGCTGCTGTGGAGCAAGGAGGAGCAGGTCCAACCCCCCGCACCCCACCCCGCTCCACCAACACCACCCCTACCCACCAATTTCCCCACCAACACCATCCCCACCCATCAAACCCCCACTCCACCAACACCATCCCTACCCCCCAACCGCACTACTCCACCAAACTCCTCACCCCCACTGCTCCACTTCCCCCTTCCCCCTCCCCCAGCTGCCAGCGGGGTGAGCAGCCCCACATTCATCTATTGGGTTGCTGGCGCCCCGCTGGCTGTGCATTCGAAAGTGGGCCCTAACTAATGTCTAACCCTGTGTACTGTACATTCTGAATACAGTAACGTTGCCAACAGGCTGTAACATGACAATCCAAAAACTACAGCTGGTTTAAATTTCACTAGTAGTGCCTCCTCTTTAACACGCTTCAAGATCCATCAGACTTGTTTAGTTTGATTTCACAAAGACAGGAATATTCAGTCTCCCCGCACATTCCTCGTTCGGTTTTCCTCCCTGGTTTGAGGGAGTGGGCAGTACTGGTGCCTATACCCAGGTGCGGGATGGTGCCCGAGCAAGATCTGAATCAGTCTACGCCTGCTTATTTCTTCCCTCCCATCCAGCCCCTAAACCCAGCAAACACGCAGCGATTCACTCGCCAAGTTCTGTGTGTGTGCGTCAACTGTGGTGAAATAATTAAAGCATTTCTCTTCGCAGGTTCCCCAAGTTTAAGGTAATTCCGTTTTGCAATGATGGTGTCTCTTGACTGATGCTTGGTCCTGGTTTAGAAAACAAGTGGAAATTTCCATTACTGTGGGTAGAAAATGCTCAGTCTATTTTATGAAGTTCCTTTTAATGCTCTTTGCTTTAGTAGACTTTGAGAGAAAAAAAATTTAAGTTGCAAATAGCAATATTATTTCAGAAACCATTAGCACTAAAACATGTTGCTGAGTGGGCAATATGTCAAGACTTACCGTATCTTGCTGATGAGTTTGCTTAACATTTGGACAACGAACTTTTCACATCCCCCAGTTTATTCATCATTACGGTGTGCCAGTTATTGCACAGTGGTCTGATCAGTTCTTAACCAGACTTGGACAATTGCTCTGACTTTCAAAGTCCTTTGGCTGATGGGAATAACTGGGGGCGAACTGTAACTAGTGAATTACGACTTAGCACTGTACCAAATCTCCAGCCATGTAATATATCTTACATTCGGTACTCTTACTCCCTCCCAAAGGGTTTGATCAATTCTGACATTTGAAAAATCTGAAACGACAATCCTTGTACAAATGTTACCTGCACAATGTGATTTGCATAACCATTAGAGGTTTACAGTATTACTTTAACATTGTACATTTGTAAGCAAGCACACTATGTAATGTCCTCCTTCTTGTAACAAAACATGTATTCTTCGTTATGTGGTTCAGTATTCTGCTCTGTATTATTCAGCTATGCAAAACAATTGCCTATAAACTCTTGGTTTAACTTGCTCATCTGTGCTATTGTCAACGTTCTGATTTTTGGCCACTTTTGGACTTGGAAAAAGTTATGTTTATTGCCGGATTTTTAAAAGCCACATGTATTCTCACAAGTTTAAAAAAAATAGAGGGAAGCATTTTGATGAAAGGTGGTGGGTTAAAGGCGGCAAAATACTGCGGAATCTGAAATAAAAACAGAAAATGCTGGAAATCTCAGCAGGTCAGGCAGCATCTGTGGAGAGGAAGCAGAGTTAACCTTTCGGGTCGATGGCCCTTCGTCAGGGGAAGTTAGTTCCCCCAGACACTAAATAATAAGCGATGCATTAGTTTCTCTGGGTATTCGAAAAGATGCCTCTCACCTTTGTGTTGGAAAACCCTTTGATCTCTGTCAGTCTGAGAGTCGACTTCTTGACCAAGTCAGCAGTTACCAATTCTGAGGTAACGTTTCCCCCTCTTGTAGAGCTTTCCAGCCAGAGGGAGCTTAGCTCCAGAAAGCAGCCCTATGATCTCCTGTTCACATTATAATTCAGTTTTAGTGCAGAAGGCTCTTTTTTCAAATAGTGGAACCATACTTTTGATTAAAATCTGAGGCTTGTGTCTCGATGTTCTCAATCCCATTCAGGAAAAAAACTGTCCAATTACTGATATATCCATGGAGTTCTCCCAGCTTCTTGAAGCAGCTATAGTCTCAAAAACCTTCAACATTCTGAAAATGATTTCACTTGAGCTAAGCCACCCACACAGATTGCAAAGGAGTGAAGTCATCATCATCACAGGCAGTCCCTCGAAACGAGGATGACTTGCTTCCACCCAAAAAAAATGAATGAGTTCACAGGTGTTTCGAATGAAGAACCCGAACTACATCCTGAAGGATAGAAGATGCCTGTGCGTGGATTTTTTTTAACGTGTGGTGGCTGTTGCACACCAGCCACCACACTGGCTTGACAGAGCTGGGTCTTGGTCCAGTGGCAAGGATTACCCAAGACAACTGGAGACCAGCTCTGCTGCACGGGCCTAGTGCGCACACATATCGCAGTGTGGACTGGTCCGCGCTGCCCCTGGCCCTGAACTCACGTCTCCCCCGGGCTCCGATCACATCGCTCCACAGTCTCTCACAGCTCCTTCGCCCCCAATCTTGCTGCTCCTGCTGCATCTGCCAACGCTCCAATCACCAACTTGGACCTTGCTGACATCACTCTTCGCTGCACTGCCGTTGTGCAGTACAGGGACACTGGAATAATGATTTACACCAACTGGCCTGAAATCGCTGTGAAACCTGGGTACAGGCTTCATTTCTGGTACTCAAAAGTTTAGTGTAGCTTATTTGGACATTTCATCAATACTGGTTCCATGACAATATAGAAGAGGCAGTGTGTAGTTGGCAGGTTTGCACAGCAGGTGTAGCAAGTCATCACCTTGTTGCTCAATTATTTCTAAGAAAACAATTTCAACAAAGAGCAATCTATTTTAAGAGTTCTGACACCACTGGTTTGGATAACTGGACATATTAAATGGGTACGAACCTTTCCAGGATTCAGCTGAAATGGATAGTGCTGCAGGTATTAGTATCTGAAGTATAAATCAGAGCAATTAGAGATTTGGATAATCAGCATAAACAAAGCGCAGACTCACTCAATGAACATCCATGCCATATTTACTGACATATCCTCCCACATCAATAGACACTCTTAAAGCTTCCTATTGTTAGCTGAGGACAGAGTGTCACCTGTTATGCTTTCAGGATATATTGACCAGGTTTTTAATTTGCTAATTAAGAAAACACACTCAGTTTAATGGAATAAGTAAGTGGTTTCGGACCAGAAGCATTCGGAAAGACAACGCGGTATAATCTGGGTAGCTTTACAAGGCTGGGAGACTGGATGGATCGTGCCGTCGCAGTTTTTTCACTGTAATCTCAAGAATGCACCTAACAGGTGAAATGTGTGTTTTTTTTTAAATCACATAATGCATATCTTTATACTTTTTAAAAACTCTTATATTCCTCCTTTTGTGCTCGGCGATGCACTCTCTCTGGCCGTTCCCAGACCTCTCCCTATGCTGTCAATGTCTGGTTGCTGGGAGCTGTGTGAACATTGTATGGCAGAACAAGCTCGAGTGGGCCGAATAGCCGATTCCTGTTCCTATAGAGATGTTACCAACCTGCTGTGTATTTGCTGCATTTCCTGATGCGGGCAGGTAATAAATAATGTGCTCTCAGGGTGTGGACAAGCTACACGTTGGACAGAAATAACTCTGCCTACCTCAGGAGGCTCAGTCACAGGAATGCCGCTGCCGACCTCTGGCTTCAGAACATGCTGCTCTCAATTTGCCAGATACAAATAAACTTACTCTGCTTTTACTCCCTGCTTCAACTCAGACCGTGTGCCCAACTCCATCACCTCCCCAGCTCTCACTTCGCCCACCTACACTGGTGTATTCCCACTGCACTTCACAATCCATTTCCCAGGCTACATGTGGGAGATATTGGCCCGGATCTTGCAGTCAGCGGCAGAGGAATTTAAATAAAATCTCCAACACTAATTAAGTTCTGAAGGAATGAGACTTCACACTTGTTGAACTCAATTTTCAGTGCGAGAGAGGTTGTTTGTCAGTAATTATGTCTGACCACGCCATTAAAAATTCACTTGCACCTAAATGCACCAGCACTAACCTTTTCTGCCATGTTTAGTGGGTAAGTACAGCAACTTCACGCCCTTACATTGATTTCAATGCCGAGTCGATGGCCGAAGTACTGTTCTAGCGCAGCCTGTGGAGGAGCAGGATAACCCAGACTGCAACTTCCAGATTTTCGCGTTTAACTGCACACGTGCAGACTCAGGAAATTGCTGTCTGATTTACTCCATAATACCGGTGAGTGCTGAAAGCCTCACTGTTATTCCCTACTCATAATACAGGCCATTATATACATATATATGTGGTTGTATATATATGTAACATTTGAGTTGTCACATTTTCAAATACATAAGAACATAAGAAATAGGAACAGGAGTAGGCCATACGGCCCCTCGAGCCTGCTCTGCCATTCAATAAGATCATGGCTGATCTGATCATGGACTCAGCTCCACTTCCCCGCCCGCTCCCCATAACCCCTTATCGTTTAAGAAACTCTCTATTTCTGTCTTAAATTTATTCAATGTCCCAGCTTCCACAGCTCTCTGAGGCAGCGAATTCCACAGATTTACAACCCTCTGAGAAGAAATTTCTCCTCATCTCTGTTTTAAATGGGCAGCCCCTTATTCTAAGATCATGCCCTCTAGTTCTAGTCTCCCCCACCAGTGGAAACATCCTCTCTGCATCCACCTTGTCAAGCCCCCTCATAATCTTATACATTTGGATAAGATCACCTCTCATTCTTCTGAATTCCAATGAGTAGAGGCCCAATCTACTCAACCTTTCCTCATAAGTCAACTCCCTCATCCCCAGAATCAACCTAGTGAGCCTTCTCTGAACCGTCTCCAAAGCAAGTATATCCTTTCGTAAATATGGAAACCAAAACTGCACACAGTATTCCAGGTGTGGCCTCACCAATACATTATACAGCTGTAGCAAGACTTCCCTGCTTTTATACTCCATCCCCTTTGCAATAAAGGCCAAGATTCCATTGGCCTTCCTGATCACTTGCTGTACCTGCATACTATCCTTTTGTGTTTTATGCACAAGTACCCCCAGGTCCCGCTGTACTGCAGCACTTTGCAATCTTTCTCCATTTAAAAAATAACTTGCTCTTTGATTTTTTTCTGCCAAAGTGCATGACCTCACACTTTCCAACATTATACTCCATCTGCCATATTTTTGCCCACTCACTTAGCCTGTCTATGTCCTTTTGCAGATTTTTTGTGTCCTTCTCACACATTGCTTTTCCTCCCATCTTTGTATCGTCAGCAAATGGTTACGTTACACTCAGTCCCTTCTTCCAAGTCGTTAATTTAGATTGTAAATAGTTGGGGTCCCAGCACTGATCCCTGCGGCACCCCACTAATTACTGGTTGCCAACCAGAGAATGAACCATTTATCCCGACTCTCTGTTCTCTGTTAGTTAGCCAATCCTCTATCCATGCTAATATATTACCCCCAACCCTGTGAACTTTTTATCTGTGCAGTAACCTTTTATGTGGCACCTTGTCTCCGTTATCCAACCTGTTCGTTACATCCTCAAAGAACTCCAGCAAATTTGTCAAACATGACTTCCCCTTCATAAATCCATGCTGACTCTGCCTGACCGAATTTTGCTCTTCCAAATGTCCTGCTACTGCTTCTTTAATAATGGACTCCAACATTTTCCCAACCACAGATGTTAGGCTAACTGGTCTATAGATTCCTGCTTTTTGTCTACCTCCTTTTTTAAATAGGGGCGGTCACAATACCTGTCACAATTTCAAATATCTGTGTTGCACGTAAGTAAAATATATAAAATAGAATGACAGTCATTTCCTGCTAGTTTCAGAGAAACTTCCCCAGCCACAGAAATACTTTTTGAATTGAACAGTTATTCTCCAGATTAGGCCAATTACACACAGCTCTGTTACAGAACAATTATACACTGTGCATAACATTGTATAATGCTTGTCCTTGTACATCAGAATATCACCTCACTTACCATGTGCAAGGCTACAGGAGATTGGATAACTTAATTTTTTTTTAAACCCCCCATGATTAGTAAACTTCTATCAAGACGATCCTGCTGTGGGAAAATGATAACAGTAAATATTACAGTGTTTTCTTTCAGTTAAAGAAAGCCATACTAAGGCTGCATTTGTAACATACACATTTAAGAAATATTTTTTATTATGTCTGACCTTCTGGCAGCAGTTCAGTTATTGTTTCCTCTTCTATAAAACCTCTGAAGATAGTAGAATCATATAATGGTTACAGGATAGAAGGAGTCCGTGCCGGCTCTCAGCAAGAGCACTCCACCTAGTCCCATTCCCCGTAGCCCTGCAATTTTTTTTCCTTCAGGTACTTATCCAATTCCCTTTTGAAAGTCACGATTGAGTCTGCCTCCATCACCCTTTCAGGCCGTGCATTCCAGATCCTAACCACTCGCTGCGTGAAAAAGTTTTTCCTCATGTCGCCTTTGGTTCTTTTACCAATCACCTTAAATCTGTGTCCTCTGGTTCTCGACCTTCCGCCAATAGAAACAGTTTCTATCTACCTACTCTGCCTAGACCCATGATGTTGGACACCTCGATCAAATCTCCTCTCAACCTTCTCTGTTCTAGTCGTAGGATTTCTGTGTTGAAAACGAAAATGATAACACGATTACCATTAATCTAGAGCTAAGACATGTTCCACTCTTCTATGCGTCTTCAGCTATGCTTCTCTCCAGTCATTAATGTGACTGAAAAAGTGTGTGAGAGTAGAAAACAGGTTCCCTATTTTATAGCCTCACAAACCTTTTCATTCACATTTGTGACCATAGGAAATATCCCCACTTATCTTTACACTATTCAGCAATGATATTTTGGTTGCATTTACACATACATTTTCATTTAGATATTTTGCTGGTGAGCTCAGTTGGTTAGAGCGTGGGGTGACTAATGTCAAAGTGTTGGTTCAATCTCCATATAGGCCATTTGAACATTTATTTTTAAATCATTCTCAACTCCGAGGGACTGCCTAAGACAGTGAGAGATATTTTTGAAACCTGGAAGTGTCTCAGTATTAAAGGACGGACTATTCTGTGACTTATTTTTTTAGTTTGGAGACAATGAATTTTGGAAGGGAGAGAAAAGTATGGACTGGAATTTGCGGTCAGCGGTGAATTTACGAGAAAAGCCGACCTTGAGAAAAGCTGCCCACAAAGATCAGTGTGAATTTCAGCTCTCCCGTCCTTTGTTCGAATCTGATGCCAAATCAAGTGAATCTCCAGCATCCAATAACAGTGATGTCATCAAGCAGGCTGAGCAGCCAATCACACTGAAGAATTCTCTCAGACAGCAAACCAGGAAGTAAAATGACAGATTATAACTTTTTATAAATTTTACAGAGAGCAAAATAAAGATTGGGACATCCATACAGATTAAGGTAGAAGCTGAAATATCATATAAACAAACTTTTAAAAAAGTTATTATTTTATAAACCTTAATCATAATGGAAAAAATTGACATTCCACAAATGTAAAATTAGTTTTTCAGGGCTAGAACAATTGCTCAGCAGTCAGTACACCATTAAAAACGCAGTTACACCTCTTTCAACAAGGCTCAACTGCTTCGGGAGGGGGAGTAATTAACAGGGATATTCCAGCGTAATAAGGGAAGTTTTTGCCAGAAATTGTGATTTGAATTGATTGCTGGCTCTGGGGAGTTACCAGCGCAACCTGTGGAGAAGCGTAGAATCACTGTAGTTTCACCATCATTATCACCGCAAACCCCGGGCCAAAGTATTATGCACATTCGTGAAAGAACAAGGTTTTATTACTATGCTTTTGTATTTTGTTTCTTTCATGTAAATAACAGGGTCATTCACTGCATTCTACAGTATTAAGGCATCCTTGCCTCTGAAGATCACCAAACTGACCTTTGGGTATTGCTGTGGCTGGTTGTTTTTTTTTTAAAAACAAGCCATGTTGTTCATCTTTACACCAATTTTAAAAAAGCAACTGTAATGGAGACTGAACTCTGTACACTTTTTTTTTTAAAACAAAGTAAATAAATCATTCTTCTGGCACAGCCGCTTCTATCCATTTCAAATATAATGGGTTGCCTTGGTCAACTGGAAGGCTTAGAACTTCAGGAATTTCAAAAGGATGGACTGATCTGGGGAGAAAGAAAGCCAAGATTTAGCAGATAGATTTTTTCAGTGGTTAATGGTAAAATTAATTTAATAATTTGTGCATTTATTTCAATCCTCGCAATGTGCTGGTATAATCCTGGACAAATAAATAAAACAAAAAGATAAAGAATAATTAATCACCTTGATCTTAATTTTTGCCTCTTGCAGGTTCTTTTATCACATTCCTGCTATCTGGAAGGGACAGTCACAAAGGGGTATGGTTTGAGGCCTGACATTCTCTGTAACTAATCGAGATATCAAACATGTGGCCAATCTCTGGTTTCCCAAACCCAAAGTGGGATCATTTGCTTCCATATGTCAGCTGTGGCTCAGTGAGTAGCACACTCGACTCTGAGTCAGAAGGTTGTGGGTTCAAAGTCCCACTCCAGAGATGTGCACACAAAAAAATCTAGGCTGACATTCCAGTGCAGTGCCGAGGGAGCGCTGCACTGTCGGAGGTCCCGTCTTTCAGATGAGATCTAAAACCGAGGACCTGTCTGCCCTCTCAAGTCGATGTTAAAAGATCCCATGGCATTATTTCGAAGAAGAAGAGGGGAGTTATCTCTGGTGTTGTGACCAATATTTAGACCTCAACCAACATAACAAAAACAGATTATCTGGTCATTATCACTTTGATGTTTGTGAGAGCTTGCTTGTGCGTAAATTGTCTGTCGCATTTCCTACATTACAACAATGACTACACTCCAAAAGCACTTTGAGACATCTGTTGGTCGTGAAAGGTGCTATATAACGAAGTCTTTCTTCATATACTATTCCTTTGGCAGCCTGGCTGAGCCGAGTGACTCCTGTGACTGAGGCAGCTGCAGTAACCCAAGGACTCCAGCTGACAATATAATACTTAAATGCTTATGCCACTGGTGCATTTTCAGAGGATTCACTTTAGTGAATGGATGTATGGAAATCTAATTAGTTGATGAAATTCTGCAGAAGGGATTAATGAAGCACGAATATGATTTACGTACATCAAGGACAAGATGTACAAGTTTTTGGTTTGTATTGAAAGCTTGTGTCTTCTAGTTGGAAATCAAGGGGTATAGTCTTTTCATATGTGGCTGAATGTAGTTACAATGATTGAAGAGCAACGATTCACCTCGGTCAGTGCATATTTCTGAAGTGTTAATTAAAACACGTGCCTTTCACAGGGACAAGACACTGAAGTTTACTGCAGTTCCTTTTTTCATTATTGTGCACTTCAAGCCCTATCTCATGTTAATGATTTCTGAATTGATGTTCTATTATCTTGAGAGAAAGCTGCCCCTGACACCATCTAATGGCCAGTGTTTAGATGTTGACCAGTGGTAAAAAGAAATCTCCAAACGTTATTTATATTTCTTGGTCTTTTCCCAGTTTTCTAAATTCAAATGATGTTGTGATGTTGTTCCTTATCATCATCATCATAGGCAGTCCCTCGGAATCGAGGAAGACTTGCTTCCACTCTTAGAATGAGCCCTTAGGTGGCTGAACAGTCTAATACTAGAGCCACAGTCCTTGCCACAGGTGGGACAAACAGTCATTGAGGGTAAGGGAGGGTGGGATTGGTTTGCCGCACGCTCTTTCCGCTGGCTGCGCTTGATTTCTGCATGCTCTCAGCAATGAGACTTGTGGCGCTCAGTGCCCTCCCGGATGCTCTTCCTCCACTTGGGGCGGTCTTTGGCCAGGGACTCCCAGGTGTCGGTGGGGATGTTGCACTTTATCAGGGAGGCTTTCAGGGTGTCCTTGTAACATTTCCTCTGTCTACCTTTGGCTCGTTTGCCATGAAGGAGTTCCGAGTAGAGCGCTTGCTTTGGGAGTCTCGTGTCTGGCATGCGTACAATGTGGCCTGCCCAGCAGAGCTGATCAAGTGTGGTCAGTGCTTCAATGCTGGAGATGTTGGCCTGGATGAAGCCTTCTACTTTCCTAATAATGCACATTGAAAGGTGGTGGCAAGAGGATGCTTTAGTTACCTAAACGCCTGTCCATCAACACCAACAACTTGTATTTATATAGCACCTTTAACGTAGTGAAATGTCCCAAGGCGCTTCACAGGAGTATTATGAGATAAAAAATTTGACACCAAGCCACATAAGTAGAAATTAGCTCAGCTTGGTCAAAGAGGTAGGTTTTAAGGAGTGTCTTGAAGGAGGAAAGAGAGGCGGAGAGGTTTAGACAAGGAATTTCAGAGTTTGGGGCCTAGGCAACAGAAGGCACGGCCACCAATGGTTAAGTGATTATAATCGGGGATGCTCAAGAGGGCAGAATTAAAGGAGTGCAGACATCTCGGGTTGGGGGGTTGTGGGGCTGGAGGAGATTACAGA
This sequence comes from Pristiophorus japonicus, assembly GCF_044704955.1. Classification (NCBI taxonomy): domain Eukaryota; kingdom Metazoa; phylum Chordata; class Chondrichthyes; family Pristiophoridae; genus Pristiophorus; species Pristiophorus japonicus. Next base: position 21,243,198 of record NC_091996.1, read on the forward strand.
GATAGGGAGGGGTGAGGCCGTGGAGGGATTTGAAAACAAGGATGAGAATTTTGAAATCGAGGCGTTGCTTAACCAGAAGCCAATGTAGGTCAGCGAGTACAGGGGTGATGGGTGAGTGGGACGTGGTGCGAGTTAGGACACAGGCAGCCGAGTTTTGGATCATCTCTAGTTTCCGTAGGGTAGAATGTGGGAGGCCAGCCAGGAGTGTTGGGCAACACTCCATCCTGGATGTGTCACTCAGCCAGTCTCCTGGTACAGGCTGATCCTTGGGTGAAATTAAAACCTTGTGGAATGCAGCATCGGTGAAGGGAAAGGAAAGGACTTGCGTTTATATCGCTCCTTTCACCACCTCATCCCAGAAGTACTTTAAGGAAACGCAGGAGCTAATATGTGCACATCAAGGTCCACAAAAACAATCAGATAAATGACCAGATAGTCTGTTTTAGTGATGTTGGCTGAGGGATAATAGTAATTTGTCATGTTTCAGATGTGTGCAAACTGCAGCTTCCAGACTGTATTCCCACATCTGGATAAACATCTACAACAAAAGCTTTTTCCAATTAAATTCTGATCTGTCTGAGATAGGCTGATGGCACAGTAACTGGGCAAGGAAGGTTGTGGTAGCTGACGGAAATTGGGCCTAATTTTTTTCATATTTTCTTTTAAACATGTGCTGTGCCTGTAGGCAAATATAAACAGAAAAAGAGACTGGAGAAAGGGGAGTGAAATAAATTTAATTTAAAGAGAGGAATTTTTTCCCCTCTCTGGGGAAAAAATCAACTTGTTCACGTTAACTGTGGATTCAGACTTATGACATACTTTCCTTGTTAATAACTTTTAGTTCTGTCTCTAAATGTAAATGCCTGGATTTTGTGGTCAGTATGACGGCCTAGAGGACCCCGTCACACCCCCTTTGAAATATACCGCAAGTTCAGGATTATGCGCTAAATCCCGAACTTGCGGTCCGTCAACGTATGAATCAGGCCATCTGCTCTGCCACCAAAAGCCTACTTCCTGGCGCCGAGTTGAGATATTTGCTCACCAATTGCCCAGCAATTGCGTTTGGAAATTTTATGGCTGGAGCAAACAGGCGCAGCACTTGTTTTGTTTCCACAGCATATGGGGACACCCAAAATGAAAAAAAAACATATATTTTTTAATGTAAATTAAATGATTTAAAAGCTTTAAAGGGAAGTGTATGTTAAAGGTGCACGTGTTTTTTTTAAATACCGTTTATATTTCATACCTTTCTTCACAGTATTTGTTTCGAGGTGGGAATTATGAGCAATGAATTGGATTCCCACAATAAAAGCTAAATTTGTGTGTATTTTAAAGGCTGTAGTAGTGAAGCAATGTAGTGATTTAAATGAATGAAAGACAATCTGTTTTCTGATTGGAGGACCAGGCCCACGGATCCCAGGGACGCAGCCTGTGCGGAAGGGTACGTGGGAGTACGATATGGTGTCCTGCGCCGCACAGCGTCAGAGCGCACATTTGCACCGGAGGGCTGCCATCGAGTAGGTGCGTATTCCTTTTGCACGTTGGCGGCGTACTCCGGAGTTACGGTCCCCGCCTGCTGTTTGTGGCCCAATACCTAATTGACCGAAGAACTATAACTGTGAAAATCTCTAAGAATGATTCCTTATGTTGTTGAGAAAAAGTATGATCAGGTGGTACAATATGGTGTGGTGTATGGTGGTCCAGTTGCCAGTAAGACAATGAAACGTTCAGCAATGGAATCATAACCAATCAGATGTGAATATTGAAGGTATATGTTGATATTCTGGAGTTCTTTTGTGGGTCCATTAGAAATTTTGAGTAGTATTCTCTCAGGCCATTAAGTGGGTTAAATTTCAAGATAAGATAGATTGTACATGGTTTGTGGAAGGAATGGGCTTGAAGGTGCTTTTTCCTTGAGATCTTGTGTTCTTAAAGAGTAAAAAAAAAATCTTAGTACCTGTAACCGAAGAGTTAAATCCTACCTCTGCCATCTGGGGATGAATACACTCACCTGATAAACTCTGTCAGTTCGTGTATTTTTGAGCTTCTTGTTTTTATCACCTACAGAAATGCAGAAAATCATCTATTAACTTTCATAGGCAACTCATTAAAATCTACCTTGGATATGTTTCCCTTATCTGGGATTCGAAGGGATTGCCATCTATGTTATTTAATAAGTGTACAGAAGGTGGGCCTGGTGCTATCAGCTATTGCTTCCCTCTGCTTACAAACATAAGAAATAGGAGCCTGCTCCGCCATATCATGGCTGATCCTTGACCTCAACTCCACTTTCCCGCCTGATTTCCATATCCCTTGATTCCCTTAGAGTCCAAATATTTATCAATCTCAGCCTTGAATATACTCAACGACTGAGCATCCACAGCCCTCTGGGGCAGAGAATTCCAAAGATTCACAATCCTCTGAGTGAAAACATTTTTCCTCATCTCAGTCCTAAATCGCCAACCCCTTATCCTGAGACTATCCCATCCAGTTACAAACTCTCCAGTCAGGGGACACAGCCTTTCAGCATCTACCCTCTCGGAATCTGATATGTTTCATTGAGATCCCCTCTTGTTCTTCTAAACTCCAACTGAAATGGAATTCTCCGCACAAAGTGCTTTCTCTACAGTGGAAGTCTAAGCATGTTGCACTGCTGCCCTCTGGGGAGGTGCCAAACTGTCATGTACGTACATTCTGTTTGTGGCCACCAGATGGCGTCATTGTTGGAGGCCACTGAGCAGCACACACATGGTGCTGCTCAGGTATAAAAGACCAGCAATTTTGAGAGTCAGGCACTTTGGGCCTAAATAAAACAGAGGTTGTATTTTTCTTAGTTAAACAGTACTCAGTTTGAACCTTTATTGCATACATAACACAACCAAGCAACCCTTCCTGTATCCGCAAGCAACTGCATCTCTACTTCACCATCCATCAAAGAGGGTTCAGGTGCTTTATCACTCCATTGCTTGCCTGCAGTCTCCATTTCCTGCCTCTCCATGTATTAAGTCATCCATTGGATTTTGTCAGCCACATATCTTGGCCCATACAATCTTTGGAAAGGCTGAATTTTTAAAAAATCTTTTAAGTGGCTGCGTCCCTTTTAGTCTTGATGCGCTGCCCCTTGAAAGACTGACGAGACAGAAAATTTACAGCTCTCATCTGCAGGCCCACTCCAGACCAGAAGCTTACCTTATGGAGGTAACAAGAACACTGACGGTCTGCTGGGGGCCCCTTTCCCAAAATGGAGAAGGGAAAAGCTCCTCAGCCTTGCAGTCCTGTTACCTGAGCACCAGGATCAGAAGATAGATCACCCACCACACGAAGCACCAGTCAGTCAGCCATTTCAAGACATAAAACACCAGAGACAAAACTGTGAGGGGTGGGGGGGCGAGGGGGCGAGGGGGCAAGACCAGGAAGACCAGGGAGAGAAACAAAAAAACAAACACACTGTTGCCACTTGCAAACTGTTGAGCTGTTTAGCTCTTCAGCTAACTAGAGGTGCTTAGTTTAGCACCAACTGTACAAAATCTGGCACTGAGTATTATACAGGAAGTTAGTATAGGAAATTTAAGTCATTAATAAAGGGAATCGTCATTATTTTTGAGAGGAGGGGAATAAAAGGATAGGAAAAGTATTGCTTTCTGTTTGTAAGTTCACAATGATTTCAATGGGAATTATGTCCGGTTTATTAAACATTTTGCAAGTAACAATGCCTATTTAATATTAGCTGTCTGACATTGTAATTAATACTATCTCATAGTATCGGATAATTTGTGCTACTTTAGAAATCAGTGTGTATGTGTTTGTGTACCATGCCTGCGATACAAAGTACACACAATTGACACTGAATAATTTTGAAAATTATTTTCATATTTTGAACAATCCAGACATGCAGCAACTCACCAGCAGTGCTTCAGTAGCTTCTGTTATTTGACTGTCCCAAAAGTAGCTGGACATATAATGAGAAGAAACACCATGGTTACTAGGAAAAGACAGACCTATTTCCAGACAGATTTATGCTGCAACTCGAGAGTTCCATCTGTTAGCCTCATGCTGGATATAAAAACCAGAAGAGGAACAAGCTTAAAATCTGCACAGATGGCTTTCAAGTGCTTTGTTGTTCCAGTATTATAGATGCACAGTGCAATTATAACCGTTACACCCTATGGGGTGGAAATTCGGTTGGAGGCTTCTTAGGGCGCTAATGGTGGCTGGTTGGTAAATTTTTGCACTGGAAAGTGGTTTGCTGCGGCAGTCAAAAAATTAATTTGCTGGGCCGAGAGTGGAGCAGAGCGCTAAGGGAGGCATTCCACACCTCTCTCAGGACGCTAGGCCAGGTGAGCAACTGCAAATACGTTGCTAAACAGCCGGCTTCGAAGCACCGTAAGAGAAATCTCCTTGCAAAAAAAAAAACAATCGGCAAAAAAAACACAAAAACCATTCCCGATAAAGTACCCCAGCCCCAACCCCACATAAAGATGAATCACAAAAAAAAATTCAAAAAAATATCAATTTCACTTACCTCTTTCAATCATTCCTTCCCTCAGTGCCCCGGAACAATGCTGCACGCCCGCTTTCCCAGGCGGTCTCACTACGGGGTGTTACAGGTACCAAATATTGCTTCGCTGTCGAAACTGAGGGTGCTGCCCACCTGCGCAACGCTCCCGGCCGATATAGCTCAGCGCCACCGGCACCGGCACACTGAATGTGCCAAGTGCCACGAGTGCCAGTGCTCACGGCTCCGATCCCTTTAGCGCCCCTGTTCCGCCCCTTTCCAGGGGTGCTAACCGACCTAATCTCTCCCCCTTTATCTTTCACACATTATATATTGGTGAAATTTCACCTGGACAGCTTGCTCAGACCCAACTGATTGTTGAGTGCTGTAAATATTTCCAAGGGTTGCACATTTTGTCTAACATAAATATTTATATAAAAGGTTAGTTACATACAAGGCTGATTTTTTTTCCCGAATGCTCACTCATTCGCGGATTTGTGAGGTGCTGCCGAAGAAATCTTGGCGAGTTGCTGCAGTGCATCTTGTAGATGGTACACACTGCAGCCATGGTGCACTGGTGGTGGAGGGCTGCCAATCAAGTGGATTCTTTGTCCTGGATGGTGCCGAGCTTCTTGAGTGTTGTTGGACCTGCACTCATCCAGGCAACGGAGAGTATTCCATCACACTCCTGACAGGGTGATTAAGTCATAGGCACATGAGCAGGTCATTCACCCCATTCAACCTGTTGTAGCATTTTGTTAGCCATGGCAGTTCTAGTGTTTAATCCCAATTCCCTGCCCTTTCTCCATATTCCTTTATACACTTGCCTCCTAAGTAACTATCTAAATCCCTTTTAAACATCTCAGTTGGCTCTGCAATTATGGGTCTCTGGGCAGTTCAAATTCTCCCAAACCTTTGTGTGAAAATGTTTTCTTTGCTTTTAAATGGCTCAGTTTGAATGTTAAGATAACACTCCATGGGCCCAAGTTTCCACATGATTTGCATCTGATTTTTAGGAGCAACTGGTGGAGAACGGACTATCTTAGAAATCGCAATTCTCCACATTTTTTTTTCTGCAGTTCTAGTCAGTTAGAACAGTTTCACTTTGGAACAGAATTTTTTCTTCAAAAGGGGGCGTGTCCGGCCACTGACGCCTGATTTCAAAGTTTCCACAGTGAAAACGTACTCCAAACTAACTTAGAATGGAGCAAGTGAAGATTTTTGTAGAACTGAAAAAACCTTGTCGACACATTAAAAAATCAGGCGCAGGTTACAAATTAGGCGTCCAGAACGAGGTGGGGGGGAGGGGGGGGGAAGGGAAGTCATTACATTCTACAATAAATCCTTATTTATACATACAAATATTATACAAATAAATCCAACCTGAATAAACATTTATAAGCAAAGAAAAGATTAAATAAACAATCTTCCTACCTGTGTGAAAGTGCTTCAGTCAGCTCAGCGATGTGGCATTGTTCCCGCGAACGGGAGGGAGGGAGGGAGGGGCAGTAAGCAGGCAGCAAGCAGCCTTCCACTTGAGGTGGAAGCCTTAGTCAGCTCAGCGGTGTGGCGTCGTTCCCGCGAATGGGAGGGAGGGAGGGAGGAGGCAGCCGTTCCCAAAGGCGGGCGGAGGGGGGGGGGGGAGGGAGGGAGTGAGGGCCCGACCGCAGCGGGGGGGGGGGGGGGAGGCAGCCATTCCCGACGGCAGGCCGGGGGGGGAAGGAGGCAGTGAGAAGGCTGCAGGAAGCCTCAGAAGTTGAGCAGCCATTCCCGACGGCGGGGGGGAGGGGAGAGGCCGTCGGGAAACGGCTGCCTCAACTTTCTGAGGCTTCCTGCAGCCTTCTCACTGCTGCAAGAAGCCTCAGCGCTGATGGCAATGTGCTTTTATTAAAAAATGTTCAAAAATTAAACAGCTACAAAGAACTACAAAAATGGCCGAGTGCCAATGTTTCCTTCACACTGCGCGTTCGCGAACGCTCCAACGCGCACGCGCAGGGTTGCCGGCATGAGAAAAACTAATTTAAATAGTACCCCGCCCCCTCCCACTTACAAAATCGGCGCGAGTGTAGGCTCCGCCCCCCTGGGCGCCGCGCCAAGCAGACATGGAGCTGCAGGGCGCTCCAGAATCGCGCGTTTTTTTTCAGGCGCCGTTTTTGGCGCGAAAAACGGGCGCCCAGCTCGGAGGGGCGCCCGTTTTGTAGCGTGTGGAAACTTGGGGCCCTTGTTTCTGGAACCAGCCATAGACTTTTATGGATGTGAATTCCTGGGAACAGTTTGCTGACAGACACTCACTAAACCTTGAAAGAAAGTTTTTTTTTTCTTCAACTTACATGGAAAACATTTTTGGTATAATGTTCACACAAGCAGCCAACTTCTTCTCCATAATGGTCCTGGGGATAGAGGCCAAACAAACAAATCATTAACAAATCAACTCAACCCACTTCTGTGTTTGAAGGTTTATCAATAATTTGATCCTTATACTTCATTTTATTATTTTTGAAATAATAATAATTTCTCATCTTTAAACATGTGTTTCCAGAACCAAATGTGCACAATTTAGCATGTTACCCTGGCAACTCGGACAGAGATGGTGACTCAAAACTCTACTTGCTATCCTCACACACGTCATTTAAGTACAGTATTACACTAGCAGTTTATCTGCGCTATTCAAAAGCCTGCAGGCTCTACCCCTGAAACAGCTGCCAGTTTCAGTACCTAGTTTGAGCAGCTTTGTGTGCACAGGAGCTAAACATTGCATCCTAACTGATACTGAGAGGAAAGAGGTTGCTCAGGGGCGAGAGATAGAAATAAAAGCAGAAAATGCTGGAAATACTCAGCAGGTCAGGCAGCATCTGAGGAGAGAGGAACAGAGTGAACGTTTCAGGTCGATGACCTTTCGTCAGAACAGAAAAAGCTGTAGTTGGGATCACTCCACAATCGCTCTGTCTGTGAGGTAACTGAATAACAACTTATATAACGTCTTTAACATAGTGAAACGTCCCAATTGACAGCGAGCCACATAAGGAGATTTTAGGGAAGAGGACCAAAAGCTTGGTCAGAGATGTCGATTTTATGATACATCTTAAAGGAGGAAAGAGAGGTAGAGAGGCGGAGAGGTTTAGGCAGAGAATTCCAGAGCTCAGGGCCTAGGCAACGGAAGGCACGGCCACCAATGGTAGAGCGATTAAAGTCAGGGAAGCTCCAAAGGCCAGAATTAAAGGAGTGCAGATATCTCGGGGGGGATCGTTGTGGGGCTGAAGGAGATTACAGGGATCGGGAGGGGGTCAAGGCCATGTAGGGATTTGAAAACAAGGAGAATGTTAAAATTGAAGCATTGCTTAACTGGGAGCTAATGTAGGTCAGCGAGCACAGGAGAAGAGGACAGTTCTTGAAATCTAGTAGCAGAATTCCTTTCTGGGTTGCAGTCAGAATACAGTGGGGCCGAAATTGTCCTCCGCCCCGTTTGAGGCAGATAATTAGAATTATTTGGTGAATTACTGCTCCAATCGATGGGGCGAGGAATAGAGGGAAATTGCCCTCTTTCCTTCAGAAAAATCATTGGGGCAGCAGTTGGGCGAGTCGGGAGTGGTGCAGAATGCGGGCGTTGTGATCAACGCCACACTGAGCATGTCAGCGCGACACTGATGACGTCAGTGTGACGCGGATGTGCCGCATCGCACTGACACTTAGCAAAGTCCCTCCCCTTCACTTAAAGGGGAGGGACGCTGCGAGGCCGACTTAGTGCCCACTGGGCCACCAGGGAGGGCTTTGGCCGGGCTGAGGGGGGGGTGCCGGGCTGCCTGTTGGTGGCCTGGCCGAGCCCGTGGCCGCCATTGTAGGCCGAGTGTAGAGTCGGCCGACAATTAAAATAGAATGGCAGCCGCGAGGGTGCGCCCTCCCCTTTAAGGACGGACCCGCTGCCCAGCCATTGGCAGTATCCCGCTGCGTGAAGCTGTCAGGGGCACCAACAAGCGGTTGATCGATTATTTGAGGGCAATGTCGCGTGCGGGCGGGGACTAGGTACACACTCTGATGACGTCACTACCACCGTTCGCAAAGCAGCGGGGTGGATACCTTCTCTGCATCAAAAAATTAAGAGGGCAATGTCCCGATCGTCAGCGAGTCCACCCCAACCGGCGGAAACTCATTTCCGCCCCGTTACTGCTGGGGCAATTTTGGCCACAATATGGCTGTATCTTGCAGCCTTGCTGAGAGGGAAGCCTGCATGTGCCCACATAACCCAAAGGAGTTAACGATCACAAAACCCCCTGAACTCAGAAAGCAAATTGACACACAAGATTTTGGAACTAAGAAATCTGAACATAATGAAATCAGAAAGTACCAACACGGGGACGATTCTTGCTGGCATTTTATTCAAAGGAAAGCATTGATACACAAGACAGAAATTAAATGACAAAAGAAATATGTTGTGGAAAGAGGCAAAACTTCCTACATTTGATACTCTGTAATAACATTTCTCAATATGCTGTGTGCAGTATAAAGGGAAATAATTGAATTCAGCCCCTGCATCTTTTTCTTCTTCGCATGTCATGGGAATGAGAAAAAACTGCTGCACATCAAAAATTAACGATGTTTAAACTGATTTTGAAAAAGTAAAGATTTTCATGCTGAAACTCTTTAAACCATATATAGGAACACCTGTGGCCAAATTGATTAATACTAAACTAAACTCGGATTTCATGCAAGTGCTGAATCTTTGCAATCGAAAGAATGGCAGAGTAACGTTCATCTCAAGTGTACCTTTGTTTCTACTTTTAAAAATAGCCTCTGTGAGTGCACGTTTCCTGATAAGCCTCCAAAATAAAAAGAAGAAACCTGTGGCCAATCCAAAGTGAAGCATTTAACAATAACTTAGCCAAGAGGCTTACTAGAAGTTTAGTTAAGTCGCTTTCCAATAAGTGCAGAACTTCAAACTACAATGGGCTAGAATTTACAGTAGGTGATGAACAAATGGCCCCTCCCCCCCCCACTCCCCATTCGTTACACTTGCCCTTGCCCATTTAATTGCCATGAACTTTTGCACGGCAAGTTGCTATAAATGCGAGGTGCCCTCTGCAGGGGAGCCGGGACCTTTGTGAACAGGGAAAGCACATATGCATCTCTTTAGCCAATCAGATTGATGAATTGTTAATAATAAAAAGTACAGAGTCTGAACCAGGAAGTCCAAGTTAGACGAGTGAATTCAAGGTCAAATCAGGTATAGAAAGCAAAAGGCAGGTGGAAAGAAATATGGGATTAAGAGAGGGAGAAAAAAAAGAGACAGAAAGAAAAAGTTTAAAAAATATATATATTTGTTTTAAATCTCCAACAACAATTAAAAGCTGAATGAATGAGAGACCACATTTGTAATAGTGAATTTTCAGTGTCAGAGGATTGTTTGGCAGTAATTAAGACTTATCACACCATTAAAAAGGGTGATTAGACTTAAATGGACACGCTCTAACTTTCTGTGGCGAGTTTAGTTTGTATCTACAAGGTAAGTACAGGAACCTCATGCCGTTCAAGGTATTTGAATGGTTAATCAGACAGTGCGATGCTGTTTCAATGAGAAGAGCTGCATCGCAGACAGCAACTTCCGGATTTTCGGTTTTAACTGCACATATGCACTCGCCTGAAGTTGCTGTCTGATTTGCGCGCAAAAAATGGTGAGCACCGTTAGCCTCACTGTTATTTTGAAAGTAAATTTTAGCCCATTGTTATTTGAAAGCCACAGGAAACTAACATGGGTGTAATTTCAGTAACTCATTCAAAAAAACCAGCTGGACCTGTAACTGATCGCTTTGGGTCAATGGAGCCTTAAAGCAATCAAGTAATGTAAAACTAGCGAGTTTCCACTTTCAAAACAAAGAATTATTATTCAGCTGTTGGAGTCCATCAGTTATAATTAACTGTGGAATCAGCAGGTTTTAAAGACTAATCTTATCCATAAGAAATAGGAGCAGGAGTAGGCTATTTGGCCCCTTGAGCCTGCTCTGCCATTCAATAAGATCATGGCTGATCTGATCCTGGCCTCAACTCCACTTCCCTGCCCGCTCCCCATAAACTTTGACTCCCCTATCGTTCAAAAATCTATCTATGTCCACCTTAAATATATTCAATGACCCAGCCTCCACAGCTCTCTGGGGTAGAGAATTGCAAAGATTCATGACCCTCTGAGAGAAGAAATTCCTCCTCACTTCCGTTTTAAATGGGCGACCCCTTATTCTGAAACCACGCCCCCTAGTTCTAGATTCCCCCACGAGGGGAAACAACCTCTCTGCATCTACCCGGTCAAGCCCCCTCAGAATCTTATACTTTTCAATAAGATCACCTCTCACTGCCCAATATCAGGTCTCTGTTTAGTATGTCTCTACTCTTTGTGTGGTCCAAAACATCGGCAGGCCGGGGCCATTGGCGGGAGCAGCGTGCGGTGGCATGCTACTGCAGGGAGCAGCGCGTGCTGCTGCAGGAGGGCGACGGCTGCGAAGCCAGGTCGCTGATTGCAGTGCGGGCAGGCACAGCAGGAGGGGTGAAGGAGCGGCAAGAGTCCGGAGAGGGAAGTGACCGGGGCCCAGGAGAGGTGTGAATCTGGGTCCCAGGGGCAGCACGGGCCAGCCCACACTGCGATATGTGTGCGCGCTCGGTCTGTGCAGCACAGCTGCTCTCCAGTTAGTCTTGGGTAATCCTTGCCACTGGACCGAGACCTAGCTCTGTCAAGCTCGTGTGGTGGCTGGTGTGCAACGGCCACCACACGTTAAAAAAATCCACGCACAGGCATCTTCCACCCTTCACTATGTAATTCGGTTTCTGAAATATTAGGTCCTTCATTGAAACACCTGTGAACTCATGCCTTTTTGACGTGGAAGCAAGTCATCCTCGCTTCTAGGGACTGTCTATGATGAGGTCAAAACTATTGTCTTTTTGTTGCCAATTTATGAATAACGTCCCTGCATCTTCACCCCTGTTATAGATGGACAGAAAACCACGAGCTTGGAGTGTGTCATTTTGAGATATGCAAATCCTGCCACGATCCGGGAACACAAGGACGGAATTTCTATCCCTTCGCTATCTCTGACTCTCCCATGATTTCAAAATTGCGGAGCTTCTTGGCATCAGCCTTCCTAAATTGCACAGGTTTCCAAAACCCATGCTTGGCAGCCCCTAACCATAATTCGACTTTAACTTGTCTTCCCTCCGACTCTCGTTTACACCTGGTGATGTCCTGCACGGTGGGGCTTAACCCTCCACTTAGGCATCTCAATTAAAAAGAATGTGTTCAACCATTATCATCTTTATTATAGTTAAACATGCTACACAGAAGCAAAGCAGCTTGCGTGCAGTGATGCATCTGGTCCCACGTTTACTTGTAATTAATAAGGCAGATGGCTTAAGGGCCCCCTGACTTTTTAAACATAGTTTCACCAGTAAAATCAGCTCAAGTACTCTCATTTTCTTATCAGGGATATATCAATTTACCATGGGAAACTGGGTGGCTTCATCAAACCCACTGACATTTAACTCATTTATTAGAAAGAAAGCACTTGCATTTACATTGCGCCTTTCACAACCTCAGGACGTCTCAAATCCCTTTACAGCCAATTAAGTATTTTGAAGTGTAGTCACTGTTGTAGTGTAAGGAAACGTGGCAGCCAATTTATGCACAGCAAGCTCCCACAAACAGCAATGCTCTTCGTCCAATAGTGCTGTGGAAACTTTTACGTCCACCCGAGAGAAAGCAGAAACGTGAATCTCTGTGGTTTAGCGAAGACATTCACTCTTTGTCAGTCGGTTTGCTCTCATAAAATGCATCAATGACAGTACAAGGGCATACCCATAATGTTCCTGGCTGATGTTACAGAGATATCCCATGGCTGCCTGAAAGAACCCCGTGTCATGAAAGTTGAGAGGGGTTATCAGCTTCCTAGACGGCAGTGAGGGCAGGTGATTGTGGCTGCAGCTCCACGGGCAGGTAAAGTGCACACTTCTTATAGACAACTCCTCATTAAGGTCTTCATGTGACCTCTGTTGCCAGTATATTCTATGTTTAGTTGAGTTTTTAAAATATCTGATCATTGATTTTGTTCACTATTACCTGTTTTATTTACTGCAGTGACATTTCTCCTTGATTCTATGTTACCAAAATTAACGTCCTTGATTAAGAAAATAAGGTGGTGTTAAAAGCTAAATTAATCATGGAAATTACAACAGTAGTGTAGAAATTCTAAATTTTGTAAGTTGGAGTAATATGAGAATTAGAGTCTGTTATGTTCAGAATAACTCCACAAGACTGTACACTGTAAGCTCAAACTCTTGTGACCTTGGTCTCTTTAATATAACTCCAGAGCGAGGAAGCAGCATGGTAGACTGCCTTTTATACTTGCTTGCTCGGGGTGTGCAAGTGACCCTTGGGTCTCCCACGGGTGTGCACCCTGGTGGCAAGTCTTACACATTGTTATGTATGTAAACATTACCAGAGTCAATCTTAATATTCTTTCGGCTGTGTGAAGATTGTGGCTGGATCATTAAAGAAAGACTTGCATTTATATAGCGCCTTTCATGGCCACTGGACGTTTCAAAGCGCTTTACAGCCAATGAGGTACTTTTGGAATGTAGTTACTGTTGTACTGTGGGAAAATGAAAAGAATTACAACACCTTCTCTCCCCCCGCGCCCCCCACTCCCGCCCCCACCGCCCTCCTACCTCCCCACAAAATAAGTTGCACAATTAATAAGCCTCAAGTTACCAAAGATAAACTAGGTCAGTTGAGCTCGGGCATAATTTACAGGGTTATCTTCAAACCTTTTGACGTAGCACACAACTAATGAGCTGACTTGCCTCAGCAGCGCTCACTCTGCTGGACTGCTGACAGGTTCTTTTGTTGAGCAATTACAGCGTGCAATGTTGCTTCAATAAGAAAAGTCAGCGATTGATGTAGCCCCTTCAAGGATGCAACCAGCTTGATACTTGAAGCTCAGAGATTTAATTAGCTCCCTATTTATCACTATCCAGTGATCCTTTTTGGAGACCACATGTGTTGGGACGTCAGGTGAGAACAGAATGAGGCCGAGTTGTCAAAGCGCCTGTCAGTACTCCCTGTTGAGGCTGACAGGAAAGGCACATATGTGAGGTAGGGAGGGCCATTGACACATTAGACTTTCAGGAGAGGGAACAAAGGGAAGAACATTTTATTTTTTTGAAACTACAGAAAAAACAAATTGCTGGGAACATTCCCAGAGTTTTAAATGTTTATGTTCTGTTCCAAGCATTGTTTATAACACTGCTATGGATCATGAGAATGAGAAATTTCAATCCTACTGCAGTCTTCTACTCCATCCAAATCTTAGGAATGGCAACCTGCTGAACACAACTAAGCCCTTAAAATCCTGTCAGCTGTGGCTCAGTGGGTAGTTGCACACTTGCCTCTGAGTAAGAAGATTGTGGGTTCAATTCCCACTCCAGGGATTTAAGCATATAAATCTGGGCTGACACTCCAGTGCAGTGCTGAGGGAATGCTGCAGTGTTGGAGGTGCCGTCTTTCGGATGAGACATTAAAACCGAGGCCCCATCTGCCCTCTCAGCTGGAAATGAAAGATCCCATGGCACTATTTCGAAGAGGAGCAGGGGAGTTATCCCCAGTGTCCTGGCCAATATTTATCTCTCAATCAACATATCAAAAACAGATTATCTGGTCATTATCACATTGCTGTTTGTTGGCTGCCGCGTTTCCCACATTTCAACAGTGATTACACTTCACAAAGTACTTAATTGGCTGTAAAGCACTTTGAGATGTCTGATGGTCATGAAAGGTGCTATATAAATGCAAGTCTGTCTTTCTTCTCCGGATTAAATGTTTATAAAGCCTAATTTCCTGTTTAGCTTCCCTTAGCTTATCTGTGGGTAATGGCAAGTTAAATGAAATAAGCTGCGGGTTTCATTAAAAAAAAACCTCTAAAGACATCAGAAATAAAGCAATAACTAGAAGGACTTTCAAAATCTGAAATAATTTCGATGAAAGTATGATTAATGTGGGGGATGGGGAAACCATGCTTTTGCCAGACTTGATGAAAACAGAACTGGAATTATATAAAAGGAGAACACGCGGGCTTTTTTGGATGATGAAGGGTCCCCACCCAAAACATTAATCATTCTTTTCACTTCATACCTACGGGGAGACCTGTTGTGTGTTTCCAGAATTTATTGTTTTTAATCTAGTAGTTTTACTTTAGTAATATTCCTATTGTCCTCAAAGTAGATTCAAGTATTGAATTGGAACTGTTACATGATACTAGTAACCCAGTTATTTTTTTTTATATACCTTGCAATGATCTTGCCGACTTGTTCATTAGGACAGCTGATGAAAACCACAGAGTGAGTCCCAGAAATATAGCTTCCTGTTACAGCCGAGTGCAAATGTACAGCGATGTTCTTCAGCCCTGGATACAGTAACAAGGCCATAATCAGGACCTAAAGACCAAGGAAAGCACAAAAGCACCAGTTAGTTAATTCTCGAACCTTGAAGCGGTTAC
The DNA here is from genome assembly GCF_044704955.1 of Pristiophorus japonicus. Lineage (NCBI taxonomy): Eukaryota > Metazoa > Chordata > Chondrichthyes > Pristiophoridae > Pristiophorus > Pristiophorus japonicus. The sequence goes on from NC_091996.1 coordinate 21,258,219, forward strand.
GAGAGTAATGCTGTCAAGTTAACAGACATCTCTGAAGACTTTCAATGTCACCCTGTGATAAAAGACACGCTCAAGCAATTTGGTTCGAGTCTGTCCGAGCATCCACGAGTTAATTTTTTTCTCCCTCCCCCAACCTAAGGTTGCTGTTAGGGAAGCCCCGAGAATGAATTCTAGGTTATCAGGACAGAAGGTCAAACAAGCAATGGAGCTACCTGCCAACAACAACAACTTGTATTTATATAGCGCCTTTAACGTAGTGAAACATCCCATGGCGCTTCACAAGAGTATTATGAGATAGAAATTTGACACTGAGCCGCATAAGTAGAAATTAGCGCAGGTGATCATAGGCTTGGTCAAAGAGGTTTTAAGGAATATCTTGAATGAGGAAAGGGAGATAGAGAGGCGGAGAGGTTTAGGCAGGGAGTTCCAGAGCTTGGGGCCTAGGCAACAGAAGGCACGTCCACCGATGATTATAATCAGAAATGCTCAAGAGGGCAGAATTAGAGGAGCACAGACATCTTGGGGCGGAGGTGGGGTTATGGGGCTGGAGAAGATTATAGAGATAGGGAGGGGTGAGGCCATGGAGGGATTTGAAAATAAGGTTGAGAATTTTGAAATCAAGGTGTTGCTTAACCGGAAGCCAATGTAGGTCAGCGAGCACAGGGGTGATGGGTGAACGGGACTTGGTGCGGGTTAGGACACGGTTTTGGATCACTTCTAGTTTTACGTAGGTATGTGGGAGGCCAGCCAGGAGTGCATTGGAATAGTGAAGTCTAGAGGTAACAAAGGCACGGCGTTTGAAGTGGGGACCGAATACAATGGCTTCGTCTTCCCAATATTTAATTGGAGAAAATTTCTGCTATCCAGAAACTATATTCTGATTTTGGTAAATTTACCTGTGCTAGAGCAGGTAGCACTTTTTACATTAGCTAAAGATTTAAAAAGACAGCCTCATGATTGTCCCTTGATAAAAATATATCTTTTTTAAATGGAATGAGAAAATATCATCCCATTGAGCTCATCCCTATCCATAGCCCTGGGAATCAAAACTTGTCATAGGCTCTTCCCAATGCTTTGATTCTCGAGGAAAGGTTCTACAAAGTTTCTTCCTTTGTTTTCCCCACAAGTAAAACTCCAGGATATCTATTTAATATTATATTTTATATCTTTCATTATTAGTGCATATGATTTGGTGCAGTGCGAGCTTTAGTTACGATGTACAATACCGACTTTGCACAAGTCCCGGAGACAGTGAAATGATGGCCTGGAATTTGCTGCAGTAACAACAGTGAGGTTGTCCGTGCGCGCCGTTATTACAGTGTAAAACTGACAGCAACTTCTAGCGTCCGCACAGGCGCAGTTAAACACGGAAATCCAGAAGCTGCTGTCAGTGGTGCCCTGCTCCTTCACATGGTGCGCTGTTGCAGTCTTCGCCAATGGAATCAACACAGAAAGCTCTATTAAGGCGTGAACTTAAACTAATTAGCCACTATTCTTGCTCTAAAGACTGATGAAAAACGTAAGCTTTGTTCAATCAGGAGTAACTGAGTTTTTAACGGCATACTAGGTCATAGGCTTGTGTCCTAGGGTCTTGAGAAGTAGCGGCAGGGATTGTGGATGCATTGGTTGTAATTTACCAAAATTTCCTGGATTCTGGGGAGGTCCCAGCAGATTGGAAAACTGCAAATGTAACGCCCCTATTTAAAAAAAGGAGGCGGACAAAAAGCAGGAAGCTATAGACCAGTTAGCCTAACATCTGTGGTTGGGAAAATGTTGGAGTCCATTATTAAAGAAGCAGTAGCAGGACATTTGGAAAAGCATAATTCGGTCAGGCAGAGTCAGCATGGATTTCTGAAGGGGAAATCATGTTTGACAAATTTGCTGGAGTTCTTTGAGGATGGAACGAACAGGGTGGATAAAGGGGAGCCAGTGGATGTGGTGTATTTGGACTTCCAGAAGACATTTGACAAGGTGCCACATAAAAAGTTACTGCACAAGATAAAAGTTCACGGGGTTGGGGGTAATATATTAGCATGGATGGAGGATTGGCTAACTAACAGAGAACAAAGAGTCGGGCTAAATGGTTCATTTAACAAATATGTTAAAAAAACAATCCTGAAGGCTTTGAGTCTCAATGCAAGGAGCTTTTATAGTAAGGTGGATGAATTGACTGCTCAGATAGCTGTTAACGGATATGATGTAATTGGGATTACGGAGACATTGCTCCAAGGTAACCAAGGCTGGGAACTCAACATCCAGGGGTATTCAATATTCGTAAGGACAGACAGGAAGGAAAAGGAGCTGGGGTAGCGTTATTGGTTAAATAGGAGATTAACGCAATAGTAAGGAAGGACATTTGTGTGGATGATGTGGAATCTATATGGTAGAGCTGCGAAACACCAAAGGGCAGAAAACATTAGTGGGAGTTGTGTACAGACCACCAAACAGTAGTAGGGAGGTTGGGGATGGCATCAAATAGGAAATTAGGGACGTGTGCAATAAGGGTACAGCAGTTATCATGGGTGACTTTAATCTGCATATTGATTGGGCTAACCAAACTGGTAGCAATACTATGGAGGAGGATTTCCTGGAATGTATAAGAGATGGTTTTCTAGACCAATATGTCGAGGAACCAACTAGAGAGCATCCTAGACTGGGTCTTGTGTAATGAGAGAAGATTAATTAGCAATCTGGTCATGCGGGGCCCCTTGGGGAAGAGTGACCATAATATGGTCGAATTCTTTATTAAGATGGAGTGACACAGTTAATTCAGAGACTAGGGTCCTGAACTTAAAGAAAGGAAACTTTGACGGTATGAGACGTGAATTGGCTAGGATAGACTGGAGAATGATACTTAAAGGGTTGACGGTGGATAGGCAATGGCAGACATTTAAATATCACATGGATGAATTACAACAATTGTACGTTCCTGTGTGGTTGAAGAATAAAAAAGGGAAGGTGGCTCAACTGTGGCTAACAAGGGAAATTAGGGAAAATATTAAATCCAAGGAAGAGGCATATAAATTGGCCAGAAAAAGCAGCAATCCTGAGGACTGGGAGAAATTTAGAATTCAGCAGAGGAGGATAAAGGTTTAATTAGGAGGGGGAAAATAGAATATGAGATTAAGCTTGCAGGGAACATAAAAATTAACTGCAAAAACTTCTATAGATATGTGAAGAGAAAAAGATTAGTGAAGACTAATGTAGGTCCCTTGCAGTCAGAATCAGGGGAATTCATAATGGGGAACAAGGAAATGGCAGACCAACTGAACAAATACTTTGGTTCTGCCTTCACTAAGGAAGACACGACTAACCTCCCGAAAATACTAGAGGACCGAGGGTCTAGCGAGAAGGGGAAACTGAGGGAAATCCTTATTTGTCAGGAAATGGTGTTAGGGAAATTGAAGGGACTGAAGGCCAATAAATCCCCAGGGCCTGATAGTCTGCATCTTGATTACTTAAGGAAGTGGCCCTAGAAATAGCGGATGCATTGGTAGTCATTTTGCAACATTCTATAGATTCTGGTTCAGTTCCTATGGATTGGAGGGTAGCTAATGTAACCCCACCTTTTAAAAAAGGAGGAAGAGAGAAAACACAGAATTATAGACCGGTTAGCCTGACATCGGTAGTGGGGTAAATGTTGGAATCAATTATCAAAGATGTAATAGCAGCGCTTTTGAAAGCAGCCCAAGCCGGCATAGAAACATAGAAACATAGAAAATAGGTGCAGGAGCAGGCCATTCAGCCCTTCTAGCCTGCACCGCCATTCAATGAGTTCATGGCTGAACATGAAACTTCAGTACCCCCTTCCTGCTTTCTCGCCATAACCCTTGATCCCCCGAGTAGTAAGGACTTCATCTAACTCCCTTTTGAATATATTTAGTGAATTGGCCTCAACTACTTTCTGTGGTAGAGAATTCCACAGGTTCACCACTCTCTGGGTGAAGAAGTTTCTCCTCATCTCGGTCCTAAATGGCTTACCCCTTATCCTCAGACTGTGACCCCTGGTTCTGGACTTCCCCAACATTGGGAACATTCTTTCTGCATCTAACCTGTCTAAACCCGTCAGAATTTTAAACGTTTCTATGAGGTCCCCTCTCATTCTTCTGAACTCCAGTGAATACAAGCCCAGTTGATCCAATCTTTCTTGATAGGTCAGTCCCGCCATCCCGGGAATCAGTCTGGTGAACCTTCGCTGCACTCCCTCAATAGCAAGAATGTCCTTCCTCAAGTTAGGAGACCAAAACTGTACACAATACTCCAGGTGTGGCCTCACCAAGGCCCTGTACAACTGTAGCAACACCTCCCTGCCCCTGTATTCAAATCCCCTCGCTATGAAGGCCAACATGCCATTTGCTTTCTTAACCGCCAACATGCCATTTGCTTTCTTAACCGGATTTATGAAAAGGAAATCATGCTTGACAAATCTTCTAGAATTTTTTGAAGATGTAACTAGTAGAGTGGATAAGGGAGAACCAGTGGATGTGGTGTATTTGGACTTTCAAAAGGCTTTTGACAAGGTCCCACACAAGAGATTAGTGTGCAAAATTAAGGCACATGATATTGGGAGTAATGTATTGACGTGGATAGAGAACTGGTTGGCAGACAGAAAGCAAAAAGTAGGAGTAAACGGGTCCTTTTCAGAATGGCAGACAGTGACTAGTGGGATACTGCAAGGTTCAGTGCTGGGAGCCCAGCTATTTACAATATACATTAATGATTTAGACGAAGGAATTGAATGTAATATCTCCAGGTTTGCAGATGACACTAAGCTGGGTGGCAGTGCGAGCTGCGAGGAGGATACTAGGCTGCAGGGGAACTTGGACAGGTTAGGTGAGTGGGCAAATGCATGGCAGATGCAGTAAAATGTGGATAAGTGTGAGGTTATCCACTTTGGTTGCAAAAACAGGAAGGCAGATTATTATCTGAATGGTGACAGATTAGTAAAAGGGGAGATGCAACGAGACCTGAGTGTCATGGTACATCAGTCATTGAAGGTAGGCATGCAGATACAGCAGGCAGTAAAGAAGGCAAATGGCAAGTTGGCCTTCATAGCAAGGGGATTTGAGTTTAGGAGCAGGGAAGTCTTACTACAGTTGTATAGGGCCTTGGTGAGACCACACTTTGAGTATTGTGTGCAGTTTTGGTCTCCTAATCTGAGGAAGGACGTTCTTGCTATAGAGGGAGTGCAGCAAAGGTTCACCAGACTGATTCCCGGGATGGCTGGACTGACATTTGAAGAAAGATTGGATCGACTAGGCTTATATTCACTGGAATTTAGAAGAATGAGAGGGGATCTCATAGGAACATATAAAATTCTGACGGGATTGGACAGGTTAGATGCAGGAAGAATGTTCCCGATGTTGGGGAAGTCCAGTCACAGTCGAAGGATAAGGGGTAAGCCATTTAGGACTGAGATGAGGAGAAACTTCTTCACTCAGAGAATTGTGAACCTGTGGAATTCTCTACCACAAAAAGTTGTTGAGGCCAGTTCGTTAGATATATTCAAAAGGGAGTTAGATGTGGCCCTTACTGCTAAAGGGATCAAGGGGTATGGAGAGAAAGCAGGAATGGGGTACTGAAGTTGCATGATCAGCCATGATCATATTGAATGGTGGTTCAGGTTGGAAGGGCAAAATGGCCTACTCCTGCACCTATTTTCTATGCTTCTATGTTTCATTCTCTGGTTGGCAACCAGTAACTAGTGGGATGCTGCAGGGATCAATGCTGGGACCCCAACTATTTACTATCTATATTAACGACTTGGAAGAAGGGACTGAATGTAATGTAACCAGGTTTGCTGACGATACAAAGATGGGAAGAAAAGCAATGAGTGTGGCGGACACAAAAAATCTGCAAAATGACATAGACAGGCTAAGTGCGTGGGCAAAAATTCGGCAGATGGAGTATAATGATGTAAAGTGTGAGATCAGGCACTTTGGCAGAAAAAAAATCAAAGAGCAAGTTATTATTTAAATGGAGAAAGATTGCAAAGTGCCGCAGTACAGCAGGACCTGGGGGTACTTGTGCTTGAAACACAAAAGGATAGTATGCAGGTACAGCAAGTGATCAGGAAGGCCAATGCTACCTTGGCCTTTATTGCAAAGGGGATGGAGTTCTAAAAGCAGGGAAGTCTTACTTCAGCTATATAAGGTATTGGTGAGGCCACACCTGGAATACTGCGTGCAGTTTTGACTTCCATATTTACGAAATGATATACTTGCTTTGGAGGCAGTTCAGAGAAGGTTCACTAGGTTGATTCCGGGGATGAGGGGGTTGACTTATGAGGAAAGGTTGAGTAGTTTGGGCCTCTACTCATTGGAATTCAGAAGAATGAGAGATGATCTTATCGAAACGTATAAGATTATGAGGGGGCTTGACAGGGTGGATGCAGAGAGGATGTTTCCACTGGTGGGGGAGGCTAGAACTAGAGGGCTGCCCATTTAAAACAGAGATGAGGAAAAATTTCTTCCCTCAGAGGGTTGTGAATCTGTGGAATTCGCTGCCTCAGAGAGCTGTGGAAGCTGGGACATTAAATAAATTTAAGACAGAAATAGACGGTTTCTTAATCGATAAGGGGATATGGGGAGCGGACAGGTAAGTGGAGCTGAGTCCATGATCAGATCAGCCATGATCTTATTGAATGGCGGAGCAGGCTCGAGGAGCCTTATGGCCTACTCCTGTTCCTATTTCTTATGTTCTTATAATTACTGCTGAACTACCTCTCTGGCTCTGAAAATTAAATGTTACAAGTGTAGAGTCTCATTCCCTCAGAAGAAAATTAAAATGTTGCAGGGTTTAAAAAAAATAAACATTTAAATATTGTTTTCAAGTTTAAGTTTTTTAAGCCTTTTAAATTTCTCCCTTAACCCCATGTCTATGTCCCAATCTTTGTGCAGAAAGTGAAATAATGATATAAATGTAATTTTTATTTCCTGCTTTTTACTTCCTGCTTTACCATCTGTGAGGATTCTTCAATCTAATTGGCTGATCAGCCTGCCTGTTGCTGGGCCCCACAGATCCCCAAGAGCTGAAAATTGGGATTGGGCTGTATTGCTCTTTTTTGACTGGTGCAGACATGATAGGGTGAATGGTCTCCTTCTACACCGTAAATTTCATGATTCTAAGGTGCCAAATTCAAATGCATCGAAAAAGAGGATGTCTGCGCTCTAGAGCTCACAAAAGCTTTGTGGGCAGCTTTTTTCGAGGTGAACAGTGAGCGCCGTTTCTTTGCCGCTGACCACATAATCCAGGCCGATGTTTTTGAGTGGATATGACTGAAGAGAAATCAATCGCCACAATGAAACACTTGCCTTACTCCACAATTCAGGAATTCATGTCGTATGCAGCATTTATATTTATACTTTTAACTCTTAGCGCTGTTCTGAGACAAATATTCATCCAGTCATGTTTATCTTTAAATGTATTAATTGATACTGCACTTCTTCTTTCGTGCGGTAGTAGCAAAGTAAATCAAATGTCAATATCTAAGTTGGATATCCAGGCCAAAGCTTCCGGTGTAACAGCGTGGATATCTTGTAGGTTGCCTGCAAATTCCCTCTGAGGGCAGTGCTCAATGATGTGCTCCAGGGTCTGATTAGGAGCTCCACAGTCACATGATGGGGAGGCTTTAATCTTCCATCTATGGAGAAGGTGGCAGCATCGACCATGACCGGTTCTGAGGCGATTGATGGTTGTCCACTGTTTGCGAGGAAGGTTTGATGCTTCAGGTTGTACTGTAGGGTCCTCTGTAAGGAAACCATTCCGTATATCGCAGTTCTTCCAAGCATTTCACCATCGGTCATCAAGGCTGAGGGGAGATCACTGAAGGGCTTCGGCGACGGTTCAAAATGGCCTTCTAGATTTGAGATGGGTTGGTGGTAGGTTGTTCAAGTCGGCATGTCTTTGCTGGTGTAGTGGTTGTATTCTCTGGAGACTGCATATTCGCGGCATAGGTGTGGTGGTGCGATGTTTGCAAGCACTTTGCTACAGAATTCAGCTGGACATCAACGGATTTGACATGCAGACTTGATAGCCATACCGGAGAGCAGTGCTCCGCTGTAGAGTACACCAGGGCAAGTGTTGCCGTTCGGAGGGTTTGAGCGTCCCCGTGTGGATTCGGCGAGTTTCTGGATCAAGTTGACCCTACTCTTTAGTTTCTTCCCAAAGCTCTGGAGACAGGGTGCGATCAAACGTGACTCCTAAATAGGAGGGTTTTTTGGCATGATATTGCACTAATTTCCTGTGCTGACCTTTGTTCCAATTATCATTGCAACTGTGGCACAAATAAAATTCCTTTAAATTTTCGCAAGCTTGATGCTTATTAACCATCTACTTGTGTAAATTAAATAGCCTGCTTTTATTTACGTTAACTATTCCTCGCAACATTTCATCATGTGTACACTTAAAGCATATTTCTATTTTTGAGCCTGGGTTACCGATGATTATAAAGCCACAACTTGGGGACCAAAATCAGAGACAGTATTGTGATTACATGGGCTCTGCTATTGATCTTGATTCTGCTGCATAAATAGCTAATGTGTGACAGGCACAGCTTTTGTCAGTGACGTACATATCTTCATTTTCTATTTACTTGAATGGGAGCAGATTAATCACAGGATGCATGTGGGCCACTGACAGCTTAAATGAATAAACAGATAACACAAAGACGACAGTCAAGTCAACACTAAGCTATGTTGGATTTTTCGACTTATAAATGCTACATCAGTCAGTCTTTTATTTTAATTAATTTTCTCAGAATAAGAACGGGTTATATAATGCTTATAAGGCCCAACAATATTAACATAAACTTTCATCATACATAGGCATTTTTAAACAAAGGTTTGCTGCTTTTTTTTCCAAAGAGTTCACAACAAAGAAATACTCAAGTTGAGGCAGGTAAGTAAATAATTCAGTGTACAGAGACTGCCAGGAAAAGCACACCACTTACTATAGTGACCATTTAATTTAAGTACTTTTGTACTTTGATCTGCTCACAGAGGTACGTGAATATAGCTCCATGACATACATCTGATGATGGAATCGAAGACTGCATCCTGTGAATCTCCGATTTCCATCGCTACACTATTGGAGGCCGTGCCTTCAGCTGCCGAGGCCCTAAGCTCTGGAACTCCCTCCCTAAACCTCTCAACCTCTCTATCCTCCTTAAAACCTACCTCTTTAACCAGGCTTTTGGTCACATGTCCTAATATCTCTTTATGTAGCTCGGTGTCAAATTTTGTCTGATACCGTCCCTGTAAAGTGCCTTGGGACGTTATACTACTTTAAAGGCACTATATAAATGCAAGTTGGTGCTGTTGTTAACTTGGGGCACTTCTGTTTTACTGCTGTACACTGACTCCTGACACACAGCTCCCGTGCAGTCAACAGCACTCCCCCGTCTAAAAGCGCTGATAAGCGGCAAGTAATATTTACACCGACAATCGAGAGTCCAACCAACTCCCCTTGACGATCAACGGCATTGTCATCGCCGAATCCCCCACCATCAATATTCTGGGGGTCACCATTGAACAGAAACTGAACTGGACCAGCCACATAAATGCAGTGGCTACTAGAGCAAGATCAGAGACTGGGTATTTTGCTTTGCCGTGAGTGACTCACCTCCTGACTCACTTAAAGCTTTCTACCACCTGCAAAGCACAAGTCAGGAGTGTGATGGAACACTCTCCACTTGCCTGGATGAGTGCAGCTCCAACAACACTCAAGATGCTCGGTGCCATCCAGGATAAAGCAGCCCGCTTGATTGGCGCCCCATCCATTGACTTAAACGTTCATTCCCTCCTCCACCACCGGCGTACCGTAGCTGCAGTATGTACCATTTACAAGATGCACTGCAGCAATTCGCCAAGGCTTCTTCGGCAGCACCTCCCAAACCTGGAACCTCTACCACCAAGAAGGACGAGGGCAGCAGGCGCATGGGAACACCACCGCCTCCAAGTTCCCCTCCAAGTCACACACCATCCTGATTTGGAAATATATCGCCATTCTTTCATTGTCGTTCAAATTCTTGGAAACCCCTCCCCAACAGGTCTGTGGGAGCACCTTCAACACACGGACTGCCGTGGTCCAATAAGAAAGCCCGCCACCAACTTCTCAAGGGCAATTAGGGATGAGCAATAAATGCTGTCCTTGCCAGCGACGCTCACATCCCGAGAACAAATTATTTAGAAGGTGAGCATCCAGTGCCTTGAAGCAATGGGCCTACAGAAACACAGGTCAATCACTCCATGGCCCCTTTTCTGGCTGGGACTGTACCTGCCAGCTCTCCCCTTATTATCCACATTGTCTCCCAATTTACTTTCCAACTGCACTCTCAAATCCTTAGCATGGTGTCACTTTATCAACCAGCACCCCCCCTCCCCCCCTCACACAACGTGTCTTTTTTCCCCACTCTTTTTCACCCTTTGGTGTTGTCTCGCACTATGGCGATTGTCTTTTTTTTCGTTTAAGGCATATATAAATAACTACTTTAATGTTAAAGGACTTTTCAAGGCCACTACTAAGATTTTCTTGCTGCAGACAATTTCAAATCTATTTATTTTTTGCTAGGTAAGTTATGGTAGACATGGAGAAAAAGAATGACTGCATATATGTTACTGCCCAACTTATATCGACAGCTGTACACTCACCAAGAGAAGTGCGCCGAGCCCTGAGCGAAGGGAGCACTGTAAACGCTGCATGAACCAGTCCAATAAATAAGCTTTCTGTGGAGAAGTCACTGAAACAGCGACATGTTGGTGACAGAGCGAGGGAGTGTCAGAAAGACAGTCCCTGTCACCAGGGCAGTCTACTTCCTGGTTCCTCTCCCCACCTCTTGTCTTATTTCTCCTTCACTCCAGCTCTTTTTTCCTCTCGACATGCACCCGCCCTCAAACCCCAATCGCCCTGTCCTCCTCAACCTGTTCACTTTTGTGCCATGTGTAGCACGCTTTCGCCCCACTCCAGAGTCTTTCCAGCTCTCTTGTTCCCCTGTAGTGCTCTCCTGTCCTGGCCGTGACCTACTGGAGATGATCTTTTCTCGCTGCCAATCGCAAGGCAACCTCGCCACTCAGCCCAGTGACTCGCGGTCTGGTTAATACTGTACTTTCTGTAAGTTACTGACAAAGCCGCGCTGAACTTTTATAGTGCAGACCGATCTAGTTTGCGAAGTGAGACTCACCTATTCGTGTTCCAATGTTACCTAACTATTAAAAAAATCCACAGCGCTCCATATTTTACATGGCTTGCAATCTGTCTCATTCTCTTATTCGCATATATTAATCTCACTCCCAACATTTCCTTGAAGTTGATAGCTCTGACAGCAGAGTATGCCTCGTTAATTCCAGTGATGTAATAAAATCCAGTCACTTCGCAATAGCTGGGAGAGCAGGCAGTAATTCATTAACAAGGTGCATTTATATAGCGCCTTGAACAGAGTAAAATATGTCAGGGCACTTACTTCACAGTGGTGTGAGGAACATGGATGTGGAGCCAATAGCCCAGCGAAGGGCAAAATACTGCGGATGCTGGAAATCTGAAATATAAACAGAAAATCCTGGAAATACTCAGCAGGTCAGGCAGCATCTGTGAAGAGAGAAACAGAGTTAGAGTTTCAGGTTGACGACTCTTCATCAGAACTGGAAAAAGTTAGAGATGTAACAGATTTTAAGCAAGTGCAGGGGCAGGGAAAGGGGGGAGGGGAGGAAAGAACAAAAGGGAAGGTCTGTGATAGGGTGGAAGGCAAGAGAGATTAAATGACATAAGAGATGATGGTGCGAGGCAAAAGGGGATGGTAAAGTTAAGAAATAAAAGATGCATCTAGAAAAGGGGTCAATGGGAATATCAGAGTCATCAACAGCTGCCATCTGAAAACATCGGTGCCGAGGTTATGATCTGAAATTGTTGAACTCAATCTTAAGTCTGAAAGGCTGAAATGTGTCTGATCGAAAGATAAGGTGCTGTTCCTCGAGCTTACGTTGAGTTATGATCAGAAATTGTTGAACTCCAATAACCCAACAAAATGAGAATTCAATACCAAAGAAATGCATTATCCAGTTATTTGAGTTAAGCGATTTTGAATCGAGGAGTAGACAGTATTGTAAGTAAAAGTACATGGTTCTATTTCTGGATGTTCAGTGTTCATATTTGTAGTATGTTTCTTGGGCCATAGGTGGTCTTGACTGCGCTGAAGAATCCACGCACGTCGTGGTTGTTGGCTAGCTGCTGGATCTCCTGTGCTTTCTCCACCCACATCTGTTTTTTAGGTCACGGGTTTTTTGTTGCACCCAAGGCCCTATCCCACTGCTGGCCAAGAATGGAGAGGTACTCATCAAGGACAGAGAGGCAGTCAGTGCCCGTTGGAAGGAGCATTTCGAAGATCTCCTTAACCGAGACTCTGTCTTCAATGCGAGTGTCCTCAACTCCATCCGCAGCATGCTATCCGCCATCATCTCAGCATAATGCCAGCCCAGCACGAGGTAGAAAAGGCCAACTGTCAGCTGAAGAATAACAAGGCTACAGGAGCAGATGGAATTCCCGCCGAAGCACGAAAGTATGGCGGAGAAGCACTATTGGCATGACTACATGACATAATTTCTCTTATCTGGAAGGAGGGCAGCTTGCCAGGAGATCTCAGGGATGCCTTAATCATGACCATCTTCAAGAAACGGGACAATTCCGACTGCGGTAACTACAGTGGAATCTCCCTGCTGTCGGCCACAGGGAAAGTCATCACAAGAATCCTTCTCAATTGTCTTCTCCCTGTGGCTGAAGAGCTCCTCCAAGAGTCGCAATGTCCACTAAGGGGTAGAATGGACATGATCTTCACCGCGTGACAACTACAAGAGAAATGCAGGGAACAGCACCAACCCTTGTACATGGCCTTCTTTGACCTCACAAAAGCCTTTGACATTGTCAACCGTGAGGGATTATGGAACGCCCTCCTCCATTTCGGCTGCCCTATAAAGTTTGTCACCATCCTTCATCTGCTCCACGATGACATGCAAGCCGTGATCTTGACCAACCAATCCACCACAGACCCAATCCATGTCTAGACTGGGGTCAAGCAAGGCTGCATCATCTTTTTGATCTTCCTTGCTGCAATACTTCATATCACCCTTAGCAAGCTCTTCGCTGGAGTCGAGCTAAATTATAGAACAAATGGGAATCTGTTCAAACTCCATCGCCTCCAGGCCAGATCCAAAGTCATCCCATCCTCTGTCATTGAACTACAGTACGCAGACGATGCTTGCATTTGCGCACACTCTGAGGCCGAACTCCAAGCCATCGTCAACACCTTCACCGAGGCATATGAAAGCATGGTCCTTACGTTAAACATCTGTAAGACAAAGGTCCTCTACCAACCTGATCCCGCCACACAGCACTGCTCCCTAATTATCAAAATCCACGACGAGGCATTGGCAACGTGAGCCATACCTCGGGAGCCTACTGTCAGCAAGAACAGACATTAATGACGAGGTCCAACACCGCCTTCAGTGCACCAGCGCAGCCTTCAGTCACCTGAGGAAGAGAGTGTTTGAAGACCACGACCTCAAATCCGGCACTAAGCTTATGGTCTACAGGGCAGTAGTGATACCCGACCTCCTATATGGCTCAGAGACGTGGACTATATACAGCAGACACCTCAAAACACTGAAGAAGTACCACCAGTGCTGCCTCCGCATGGTGGGATAGACGCACCAACGTCAGTGTTCTCTCTCATGCCAACATTCCCAGCACGAAGCATTGACCACGCTGGATCAGCTCCGTTGGGTGGGCCACATCATCCGTATGCCCGACACGAGACTCCCAAAGCAAGTGCTCTACTCGGATCTTCGACACGACAAGTGAGCCCCAGATGGGCAGAGTAAATGCTTCAAGGACACCCTCAAAGCCTCATTGATAAAATGTAACCTCCCCACCGACTCCTGGGAATCCCTGGCCCACGACCACTCAAAATGAAGGAAGAGCATCCGGGAGGGCACTGAGCACCTCGAGTCCCATCACCGAGAACAAGCAGAAACCAAGCATAGACAGCGGAAGGAGCACGTGTCAACCCAGGCTTCCCACCACCCTTTCTTTCAGCCACTGTCTGCCCCATCTGTGACAGAGATTGTAGTTCCCACATTGGACTGTACAGCCAGCTGAGAACTCACTTTTAGAGTGGAAGCAAGTCATCCTTGACTCCGAGGGACTGCCTATGATGATCATGATGAGTATGTTTCTTACCATCCAACTACTGCCAAGTATTAGTACTGTTGGTAGCATTGTTGTTTCTGAATCAGAAGGTGGAGGTGAAATTGATCTTGGTCAGTAGCACAAATTGAGCAGCAGCGAATCAGCCGCCCGTTTCACAGCCCATCCAACTTTTCTTGTCCATTGAAGTCGCCCCAGACCAATTTCACCCCCTGTAGGTTCAACCCCTGAGTGCTTATGGACATGATCTAAACTGATACACCAGTGCAGTATGGTAGTGTTGCTTTGTTAGAGGCCGTGTCTGCCAGTGAAATGTTCAATCGAGTCCCCTTCTAACTGTTGCAATATTTCGGGTGGAAGGTAAAGATTCTATGCAAAGTGGCATTCCCAGTGTCCTGTCCAAAATTCCTCCCTCACCAACACCATCAAAAACACATTAACGAGCTGTCCATTTCTTACTGTGTGTAAAATGGCTGCCTGCACAACATCACATTTCAAATTCTTTGTGAAGTGCTTTGCAACATTTCTGAAAGATGTGATATGGTGCTATATTAATACAATTTTTATTTATTACTCTGCACTCAACTAATAGGTGAAACCTTGACTGGAGTTATGAGCTCTGTATGTTTGCAAATAGAAATTTCAGTAATTTCCCTAAAAATGTTCTGTTTATTTGCAGCCTCTAAAATTTTGAATGCAGTAGAGCAGTTACAGGACCTGGTTCTGTGCAAATATTAATACTCATGGATGACATTTACATGGCCATTTAACTCCTGCATTTACACATAGTTTCAACTCCTCCTCATAAAACTCTGAAACATTTTTAAAGTAAACTAAGTTTGAAAATTTATTGATTTCAGAATAACTAGGGATAGAGAGAAATAAACACGCACAATTTTGGCTGTAAGCCATTTTTAAATAAAGCTGATCAGAATTCCGCACAGTGGGGGTGGGGGTGATTTCAGCACTCCATGGAACATCTTAGAAATGCCAATGAATGGCCTGTTGCTTGTCTGCATGGCAGTGTACAAGAAGGATACAGTCATGAGGTGACTAGAACTCCATTCAATGTTTCAAACATATTTCTTCAGCTCGTCCCGATGAAGCAGTCAGTGTGGATAGAAGAAAAATCCTTGCACACAGATTGAGAAGGCTGCCCAAAGGCAGAAATGGCTAGAACACATGCCCATTTGTAACATCCCTTGTTTTTTTAAAGGCAACTGGAGCCAGAAACCCGATTAAATAAATGGCCAGGGCAGCAAATTGGACTTTCTCTTTAATTCTGCTCTGAGCCAGGTCAAACCATTTCATAGTTCAGGAGTTCATAATGTTCGGGTCAGCCATTTAATTCAATAGAATTAGTATGCAAATCCAATGAACCTATGCCACATTAATTACGATAAAAGTTGTTATGTAGCAGAGGGCAATTAGTAGCACTAATGTGACCTGAATTGGAACACTTCAAGTTAATTCTTGTATATCCATGTATTTGTATTAATCCAAGTTGATTTGTTTCTTGTGACAGGCCGCAACAACAAAGCTAAATGCATCCTCCCCACCCCAGTTTGGCTTGTTTTCCTTTCCAACTTTTTAAGATGGTTACTCATCTGAGATATGCTTCAACCAGTGACTGCTGCCCTTCAGTACCTGGCAGTTTATCATGCGTGAGCTTGAACAGTGAGTACCATCAGGTTCCCTCACTTTGGGGAACACTGCATCCAAGCCCAGTCCTCTCCGTGTCTGACACCCAGTCACAAGTGCTTTTAAACAGGGGTCGCTGGATAAAGTTCAGGAATGGGAATCCTGGCTGTTTTTCTTTGTTGTTGGATAGTCAGTTTTTAGTGGGGTGGTAAATTTGTATGTGTTTCCTGACACTGTACAT
This sequence comes from Pristiophorus japonicus, assembly GCF_044704955.1. Taxonomy (NCBI): domain Eukaryota; kingdom Metazoa; phylum Chordata; class Chondrichthyes; family Pristiophoridae; genus Pristiophorus; species Pristiophorus japonicus. Next base: position 21,274,294 of record NC_091996.1, read on the forward strand.
ATGAGTAAATGATAGTAATATTAGCTCGATATACTGGGAGGCATTTAAAAGTTTATTTAAATCATTAACTATTAGACAAATTCCCAAATCAATTTTCATTGTGTTCATATGGTATTTCACACGTGCATGCTTGGGTGACTTTGTCGGTGGTAGAGAGGGGGCTGAGTGATATGTTTGTTGTCGCTATCTCTGTGTGAAAGGCAAGTGGATAGACATTTAGGGCTGAGTCACTCTATCTTCACTGCCCTCCACCCATGTGGAATTTTGAAACGAGGTATTGCTCTTTTCCACTGCTATGGTTGTGCTGACTGGTTTATTTTATGGAAGGGTGATGGTGGAGGGGTTGGGTCATTCCTACGGGTCACCATGCAACATATTTGGTCAAATTGCCTTGTGTTTCTCCCATGCCAAGTGTAGGCTGTGCATGGAACACTTGCATTTATATAGCGCTTTTATCATATCAGAACCTCTCAAAGGTACTTCATCTAGTGAATGAATTCTGAAGAGCAGTGTTATCCAGTGGTTTGTTATGGGAATGATTGAGATGTATAATTGTAGGGGATGCAACTCCTTGCTGATAACAGTGAAATAGCGCTCAACTGAGAAGCAAACGAAGGGATTGTGTCTTCAAGGGTGTTGAGAATATTTTTTCCTATTAAATTGGGTGCAATGCTGATGTATTTTCTGAATTAAAATAAGTAGTGCCACATGAATTCTCCTGATTAGCTTGATTATAGTGCATGAAGGAACCGGATTGCCCTGAACGTGATTGTGTTAAGCATTGTGATACTTCATGAAATCCCCATTAGTCAGAAGGCTTAGCTTATTTTGCAATGAAAATTATTCTCATTACAGAAACAACCTAAGTATAATGAAATTAAACAAAAATGATTGCAGGATTAGAAAACTCAATTTCTGTGACAAAGGCGCTGGGACAGATTTCATTAAAGTACACTGTATGAAGAGAATCCAGATTTGAATGACAGTTGAAATCCAAATTTAAACGTGGCTTCTCATTCTCTGAATGAGAGATCTGGCACTGTATCGCTCGAGGTTTTGGTGGTCTCCCCTACCATGCTCACATTTTAACCTGTGAGACAAGTTATAATGTGAGGTGTCTATAGGAATTTATTATCTTCTAGCTCCATTTTATAAGGCTGAATGCTTTGTTTTTGTATGTTTGTGCCTTTTGTTGTAGTATTCCATTATGGGCCAATGTAGCAAACTAATTGTTTTTTTTTGCAAATATAATTAATCACTTTGACACATTGAGCATCCAGTTGTATTGAAACTTATGAGGTGATAAATTGTGATATTCGGCCGCGTTCAGCTGTGGCTCAGTGGGTAGCACTCTCGCCTCTGAGTCAGATAGTTGTGGGTTCAAGTCCCACTACAGTGACTTATGCACAAAAAAATCTAGGCTTGCACTCCAGTGCAGTGCTGAGGGAGTGCTGCACAGTCGGAGGTGCCGTCTTTCGAATAAGACATTAAATCAAGGCCCCGTCTGCTCTCTCAAGTGGATGTAAAGGATTCAGTTGAGCTATTTCGAAGAAGAGCAGGGGAATTATTCCTAGTGTCCTGGCCAATATTTATCCCTCAATCAACATCACATAAAAATAGATTATCTGGTCATTATCACATTGCTGTTTGTGGGAACTTGCTTATGTGTAAATTGACTGCCACGTTCCCTACATTACAACAGTGACTACACTCCAAAAGTACTTCATTGGCTATAAAGCACTTTGGGACATCCGGTGGACGTGAAAGGCGCTATATAAATACAAGAGAGTGGGGGGGGAGAGAGAGACTGGGAGGAGGCAGAGAGAGGGGACGAGGAGAGGGTATCAGAGGGGGGAGAGAGCAGGAACTCAGGGAGAAGTCAGGATCTCGGTGAGGGATGGTTGTAAAGAGTAAGGAGAGCACAGTGGGGATGAGGGAAGAATGTGATCCTGGTCTAAAGGGGCTTTGAGAGTGAAAGTGTGATCCAAATGGTAAGACGGATCACATTATTCCAACCCCACTCCCTTTACACCCGCACCTTGTTCTCCCTCTCCTCCCCCTACACCTGGTTGATTTCTCGGAAAGCTCGGTGTGTGTGTGGCAAGTGACATCATTGGACTGGACGAAATCCAGAAGACACAACACTGTCACTATTCACTTCATACCCAATAAACCTGTTAACAATCTGCGACCCACACATACTGCCCCATCTATGGCGGGGGTAAGGTCAGGAGCTTGTTGGGGAAAGAAGGTCATGAAACTATGGGGAGGGGGTGGGGGGGAGCTTGGGCAGGGGAGAGAAGGTCAGGAACTAGAACAGGTGTAGGACAGGAAATCGGGTGGTGGGGGTGTGGAGGAAGTCAAGCACTTGGGCCGGGGGGGCGAAGGTCAGGCACTTGGACAGTGGGGGATGGGGACAGGAACTTGTTTGCAGGGGGGAGCGGGGGGCAGTGTGGGAGAAGGTCTTAACCCATGAGGGTGAGTTCTGTCTGTTCCAAGTGAGCACCGTCCTGTCTGGAGTCGGCAGTCAGAATGGCTCGAATTACACTTTGCAAAATCACTGATTACGTAGGCAGGGTGGTTCTGATTACACACTCCAGAGAAACTGCTGGATGTGTCTTATGCTTTAAGAGGACCAATCAGGTCTTGTGATCAAGGGGTACCCAATCACAGCTTTAGTTGTTGCAAACTAACGCGTCCATGTAAGGCACAGTGCTCAACACAAATGAGCATTATTTGTGAATTACTTGATTACAATTTTGAATTGATGTTGGTGGAACCATCACAATTATATTTCAGGAAAAGAGCCATTTCAGGATTGACAGACATTACGTAAGTTTTATCAACTGTTTAATGTAAGCAGGTTTGACCAATTTCACAGAATCGTATAATGGCACAGGAACAGGCCATTAGGCCCGTCGCTGGTGTTTTTCTCCATAGGAACTATCTAGTCTAATCCCATTACAAAAGCAAAATACTTCAGATGCTGGAAATCTGAAATAAAAACAGAAAATGCTGGAAATACTCAGCAGGTCAGGCAGCATCTGTGGAGCGAGAAAAAGAGTTAACGTTCCAGGTCGATGACCTTTCATCAGAACTGGTCTGACAAAAGGTCATCAACCTGAAACGTTAACTCTGCTTCCCTCTCCACAGATGCTGCCTGAGCTGCTGAGTATTTCCAGCATTTTCTGTTTTTATATTAGTCGAATTCTATTCTCCTGCTGGATTCCCATATCCTTCAATATTCCTCCTTTTCAAGCAACTATATAATTCCCTTTTTAAATAAAGTTGTGGACTCTGCTCCAACAATGGTCTGTGACTGAGAATTACAACTTCTAAGCACAGTTTTCTGTAAAGAATGTTTTTCTATTGTTAGTTTCAAAATATATTGCTTCACATTTTTCTACATTGAATTCCACCTTGCAAACCTATCTGTCTCATAATGCAGTTTAGATTCAAAAAGCAAGTCCTTTCTAACTGGTGCAAGATGGTAGTGGAGACTTTGGAGTGTCAGAGTCTGATAAAATGACATACAGTAAGTGAAGGTCACCACTGCTCTCATCTTCTAAGCCTTGGCATTTTTAAACTCCAACGAGAGCAGTCACTTGAGATTAATATTTATAGCTCCTCAAAATGGTTTGGCTGGTTAAGCAGCTGAGTAGCTCAGCAATTATAGACAAGAAAGGTCCCACATTCAATCTACAGTTTGTGCTGAGTTAGCTGATCTTTGCCACAATTGACCCGAACGCTCCTCGGTTGGGAGGAAGATAATCCTTGGTTGCAGCTTCTTATCACAATCCAATCATCTTTGCTGGAAGTGCATGCATGTGGACATTGGGTAAGGATAGGATTAGACTCAACTACAACACTCCCAAAGTAGAATAGCCTGCTGAAACTCACCATCTAGGCTTGGATGTGCAGAATAGACATTTGGGTGAGATATTGCAATCAATGGAACCATACTCCAGCAAAGAGGCAACATCCTCTAGAGGAAGATGGGGAGAAAAGTAAGGATTATAAAAACAATTAAGAAAGACTTGGATTTATATAGTGCCTTTCATGACCACCGGACATCTCAAAGCTTTACAGCCAATGAAGTACTTTTGGCATGTAGTCACTGTTGTAATGTGGGAAACGCGGCAGCCAATTTGCACACAAGCAAGCTCCCACAAACAGCAATGTGATAATGACCAGATAATCTGATTTTGTTATGTTGATTGAGGGATCAATATTGGCCAGGATACCGGGGATAACTCCCCTGCTCTTCTTCAAAATAGTGCCATGGGATCTATTACGTCCACTTTAGACGGAGCCTAGGTTTAACGTCTCATCCAAAACACAGCACCTCCAATAATGCATTTGTGAAGGGAAGGTCATGTCTGACTAACTTGATAGAATTTTTTGAGGAGGTAACAAGGAGGGTCGATGAGGATAGTGTTTGATGTAGTGTATATGGATTTTAGCAAGGCTTTTGATAAGGTCCCACATGGCAGACTGGTCATGAAAGTAAAAGCCCATTGGATCAAGGGCAAAGTGGCAAGCTGGATCCAAAATTGGCTCAGAGGCAGGAAGCAAAGAGTAATGGTTGATGGGTGTTTTTGTGACTGGAAGGATGTTTCCAGTGGGGTTCTGCAGGGCTCAGTACTAGGCCCCTAGCTTTTTGAGGTATATATCAATGATTTAGACTTGAATGTAGGGGGTATGATTAAGAAGTTTGCAGATGATACTAAAATCGACTGTGTGGTTGATAATGAAGAAGAAAGCTGTAGAATGCAGGAAGATATCAATGAACTGGTCAAGTGGGTAGAACAGTGGCAAATAGAATTGAATCTGGAGAAGTGTGAGGTAATGCATTTGGGGAGAACTAAAAAGGCAAGGGCATACACATTAAATGGTAGGACACTGAGAAGTGTAGAGGAACAAAGGGACCTTGGAGTGCATGTCTACTGATCCCTGAAGATAGCAGGCCAGGTAGATAAGGTGGTTAAGAAGGCATACGGAATACTTGCCTTTATTTTCTGAGGCATAGAATACAAGAGCAGGGGGCTTATGCTTGAACTGTGTAAAACACTAGTTAGGCCACAGCTAGAATACTGCGTGCAGTTCTGGTCACCACATTACAGGAAAGATGTAATTGCACTCGAGAGGGTACAGAGGAGATTTATGAGAATGTTGCCTGGACTGGAGAATTTTAGCTATGAGGAAAGATTGGATAGGCTGGGTTTGTTTACTTTGAAACAGAGGAGGCCTTATTGAGATGTATAAAATTATGAAGGGGAGGCTGAGGGGAGACCTTACTGAGGTGCATAAAATTATGAGGGGCCTAGATAGAGTGGATAGGAATGACCTATTTCCCTTCATCATTATAGGCAGTCCCTTGGAATCGAAGAACACTTGCTTCCACTCCTGAAGTGAGTTCTTTGGTGGCTGTACAGTCCAATACGAGAACCACAGTCCCTGTCACAGGTGGGACAGATAGTCATTGAGGGAAGGGGTGGGTGGGATTGATTTGCCGCACGCTCTTTCCGCTGCCTGCGCTTGATTTCTGCATGCTCTCGCCGTTGAGACTCGAGGTGCTCAGCGCCTTCTCTGATGCACTTCCTCCACTTAGGGCAGTCTTGGGCCAGGGACTCCCAGGTGTCAGGGGGGATGTCGCACTTTATCAGGGAGGCTTTGAGGTGTCCTTGTAGTGTTTCCGCTGCCCACCTTTGGCTCGTTTGCCGTGAAGGAGCTACGAGTAGAGCACTTGCTTTGGGAGTCTCTTGTCTGGCATGCAAACTATGTGGCCAGCCCAGCAAAGCTGATCGAGTGTGGTCAGTGCTTCAATGCTGGGGATGTTAGCCTGAATGAGGACGCTGATGTTGGTGCGCCTGTCCTCCCAGGGGATTTGTAGGATCTTGCGGAGACATCATTGGTGATATTTCTCCAGCAACTTGAGGTGTCTACTGTACATGGTCCATGTCTCTGAGCCATACAGGAGGGCAGGTATTACTACAGCCCTGTAGACCATGAGCTTAGTGGCAGTTTTGAGGGCCTGGTCTTCAAACACTCTTCCTCAGGAGGTCGAAGGCTGCACTGGCGCACTAGAGGCGGTGTTGGATTTCGTCATCGATGCCTGCTGCAGAGGGGTCAAGAGCCAGGGGGCATAGATTTAAAGTAATTGGTAGGAGACTTAGAGGGGATTTGAGGGGAAATGTCTTCACCCAGAGGGTGGTCTGGAACTCGCTGCCTGAAAGGGTGGTAGAGGCAGAAACCCTCACCACATTTTAAAAGTATTTAGATGTGCACTTGAAGTGCCGTAACCTACAGGGCTACGGACCAAGAGCTGGAAAGTGAGATTAGGCTGGATAGCTCTTTATCTTCTTCATTTCCGGCGGTTTTTTCGGTGGTCGGTATTGCTCTTTTTCAGCGGAAAACCACCCGGCGAAAGTTTCCACTACATTTTTAAAGAGTTCCGCCGACATTTTCAAAATACCGCTGGGGAGCGGACCACCCACGTGCACCGCATGCACCCGCCGAGAAAAACACCACCGTCC